>NW_026881028.1:0-33875 GCF_032173495.1 Musca vetustissima | reverse complement strand
AAAAAGATGGAACTGTTAGATTTTGTGTCGATTATCGCCGTCTAAATGCGATCACTGTTACGGATACATATCCACTGCCGAGAATCGACGATCTGTTACATGCCGCAAAAACCACTCCATTTATGACAACTTTGGATCTTCGTTCTGGCTATTGGCAAAAAAAAGTAGCAGAAAAAGATAAAATGAAAACGGCTTTCACTTCCCCATTTGGCATCTTTGTTTTCAATCGAATGCCGTTTGGTTTGAAAAATGCACCAGCGACATTTCAACGTCTCATCGACAAATTTAAAAATGGATTGCCGAATATATTGATATTAGCATATTTGGATGACATAATTATATGTTCTGAAGATTTTATGACTCATATATCCGATTTAAAACAAACGCTTCAGCGACTGAAATCATTTGGGCTATACCTTAATCGAGAAAAATGTTTCTTTTGTAAACCAGAAGTAAAATACCTGGGCCATATCTTAACAAGGAATGGACTTAAAGTTGATACTGAGAAAACCGATGCAATAATGAAGCGTAGGAATCCCAGAAACTGCAAAGAGGTTCAATCATTTATGCAAACCTGTTCGTGGTATCGGAGATTTATCCCCTCTTTTGCAAATATAGCTAAACCATTGTCGGATTTGACTAAAAAGAATGCAGCATGGCATTGGGGTGAGAAACAGCAAAATGCATTTGATATGTTAAAGAGATTGTTAACCTCACCACCAATTTTGCAACAAGTTAATGAAAATATGCCTTTTATTTTAAAAACCGATGCAAGCAATTATGCTTTAGGGGCTGTTTTGATCCAGGGGGAGAAGGAGTTCGAAAGAACTATTGAATACGCCAGTCGTTTATTGCTTCCTGCAGAGAAAAACTACTCAACGACCGAAAGAGAAGCTTTGGCTATAGTTTGGGCTGTGGACAAGTTCAGAGGGTATATTGAAGGTTCCGAAGTGTTGGTTAAAACCGATCATCAACCATTGAAGTGGCTGTTTAGCCTTAAAAGCCCAACTGGTCGTTTAGCAAGATGGGCATTGTTATTACAATCATTCAATATTAAAATAGAGTATACGCCAGGTCGACAAAATCATGTTGCCGATACACTTTCACGTCCTCCGTGTAGTCATCATACTACTAGTGACGTCAAATGTGAGTGTTTCTCTGTTCATATTGATTTCCCAAGAAAAGGAGCTGAGGAATTCAGAAAAGCCCAAATAGAAGATCCAGATTTGAGAAACATAATATCTTCATTTGAAAATAATGATGAAAATGTGTTCAGATATACCGAAAGGGGATATATTATGTTAGATGGTGTACTATACCGATTTTGCTCAGAAGAAGATTCTGAGAATGGCCAACTGGTAATACCCAGATCCATGCGTACGAACATTCTGTTCAATTACCATGATAGACCCACAGCCGGTCATTACGGCATAGAAAGGACCATAAACCGAATTACACAACATTATTACTGGCCGAAGATGCGTTCCGAAATTAAAGATTATATAAAAGGATGCATAGAATGCCAACGATATAAACCGTCTAATATGAAGCCTATGGGTCTACTTCAAACAGTGAGCAGCAATAAAAGATTTGAAATTATTGCTATAGATCTATTCGGACCTCTACCAAGAACTAAACAAGGCAATCAATGGATTTTAATAGTAGAAGATCTTTGCAGTAGATGGACAGAACTATTTGCTTTAAAAGTAGCCTCAGCAGAAAATTGTGCTCTCATACTTCTAAATGAAGTCCTCTTGAGATATGGAATACCAAGGCGTATACACTCCGATAATGGTCCTCAATTTATATCGGGTGTAATGCAGAAACTCGCATATTGTTTAGGAATCACCCAGTCTTTCACACCAGTATATCATCCGGAAGCTAATCCCGTTGAGCGGAAAAATAGAGACCTCAAAGTACAACTTTCCATTTGTGTCGGCCATGATCATACATCCTGGGACTTGAACTTGTCATCAATACGTTTTGCAATGAATACTTCCAAATGTTCGACAACTGGTTATTCGGCAGCTTACCTTACTTTTGGCCGTGAATTAAGAAGTCCTTGCGACGTGCAAAATGATTTAAGAGCGATAGTCACTGCGGAGAATTTTGTGCCACAGATTACACCTCATCTTCTACGATTGGCAGATGCACTTAAGTTAGCCAAGGAGTCTGAAGAAAGGATGCAGGATCGGAACAAACTATATGTCGATTTAAAAAGACAACCTCAGAAAGAAATTAGGGTCGGAGACAAAGTCTTGATATCCACCCATATTCTTAGTAATAAAGCAGATAACCTTACTTCGAAATTTGTGCCTAGACGAGATGGACCATACATAGTTGTGGACAAACAAGGAGCAGCATGTTATACCATTGCAACGATGGACAATATACATAAACCTTTGGGCAAATATCACGCCTCACACCTAACTATTTATGAAGGAAAAGAAATGATTCCATTATATTCGAAAACCCGACAACAGAGATCCGAATTCCCAACAACACAAAATTTGAAAACAACAGATAATATCAATGTACCAATAACCTCTACGTGCGACGAAGCAACAACAAGCAAACAGCACAACAAGAACATAGATGCAACATCAGCAGAAAATGCAACAACCGATATTGACTCTATGAAGCAACAATCTTCCCACAACAAAGCTGACTTAAGAAACGTGTTACCTGAAGTCCAGAACGACAATCTAAGGAGGTCTTTACGAACGAGAAAGCCGCCATTAAGATACTAAGAAGTTCTGTCACATCATCGGGACGATTTCTGTGCCAGAGGGGGAGAATGTAGCAGCCACATGATTATTTTATTATTTTTATTAATTATTATGCATTAAATGCAAAAGTTTGATTTATATTATAATTTTTATTATGTTATTGTGTAACTATTATTGACACTTGCTGTAACAATTATTTACTCTTCGCTTGTGACAATTTATCACTCAGAACATTTTATTATCACTCAAAAGAGTTTTCGTTTAACTGTTTGATCAATACTCACTCATTTAAATAATCCTACTCTCTTTTTCTTATTCTTATTATTGTTCATTACTCATTTTTACCTATATAAATCAGAACAATGTCTAATTTAAGATCATTCCTCTTTAACTGTGGACGAATAAACATCATTCCCAAAACTAAGCGGAGTGTTTCTTTTTATTCTAACCCCTCAGTTAATAGAATTTTGGAAAATAATCCAGCTTAGACGTTCATCGTCCGGTTGGGATTTTTTTTCAATAAATATAATTTATTATATTATAAGAAAGATTATGATCCAGCTTTTACGTTAATCGTTTGGCCTGGGATCTAATCCAAAATATAATATAATTAATTATTTTTATTACTGAGAAGGGACTAAGGATACCCCCTTCTACAATAGGAAGATGAAGGGTAAATAATAGGAAATTCCAAAACAGAGACTTGAAGGCCTCTTCCTCCAAAATTTCATCGACCCATACCGAGCGGAGATGTTTTAGAAAATATTTTTTCATCGACCACTACAAGCCATACATTTTTTATGAGTGGATTTTTCAAAAATATTTGTTGATATTAATCATACGCCGTAGGGGATGATAGATACCCAAGCAACGGCTCTGATTGGCTTTAACATGGCGAAGTCCTGGTATATCTTGGTCCCTCTTTCATTTCAACTGTGGACACTGACCTGCCCGCGGTGCCACCTGGGGTAGCTATTTTCATTACCCGATGAAATAGTGAGTTAACAAACGCCGCGGGTTCACCCATAAGAACCATAAAAAATGGGTTGAGGCGTGGGTTAATTGCCCACACTCGGTAAACCCCTCCCACTATAAAACAATCAAAGAAAAAGAAAACCAAACCCCCCAAATGATGACGACCCCCGCAAACTTATAAAGGACCAAGATCTGCGAATCTGCACTTGGAATGTGCGTACGTTGCACAGAACAGGCGCAGTTTTCGCCTTGACGGATGTACTCATGAAGTACAAAGTCGATATTATTGCCTTACAGGAAATGCGATGGAAAGGGACTGGCGTAAGTAAATCAAACGATTACGCACTGTAGTATAGCTGCAATGAAATGAGACATGAATTTGGCCGCAGATTTATGGTCAACAGGAGAATAAAAGACCCCGTCTTCAGATTCACTCCAGAAGATGAGCGAATTGCTATAATCCGTATAAATGCGAAGCTCTTCTACATCGGACTCATTTGCGCCCATGCTCCGACCGAAGATAAAGATGAACAGACCACAGACATATTTTATTAGCGCCTAGAAACAACATCTGACCGTTGCCCTGGCCATGACATTAAAATTCTGCTAGGAGATTTTAATGCAAAAATCGGAAGGGAAAATATCTTTGGCCCCACCGTCGGAAAATTCAGGCTGCATGAAGAAACATCTGACAACGGCATGAGGTTGATTGACTTCGCGGCAGCAAAAAATATGGTAGTTAGCAGCACCAGATTTAAGCATCTCGATATACACAAGGCCACTTGGATTTCTCCCGATCGAACAACGAGAAATCAAATCGATCATGTTGTGATCCAGCGTTTTATTCGTCCGATCGATTCGGGGAGTGAATATCGATTCGGACCATTACCTTGCGGCAGCAAAGGGATGCACCCGTATTAATGTAGCAGCAATGGCGCGATCTAATGTAACACGGACATTTGACATCGAAAAGCTGCAAACACAACATATAGCAGAAGCGTACTCCGTTCAACTTACCAAAATGCTTGACGAAAGCACCCCTCGTCCCGATAAGAATAATAATATAGAAGCACAGGCAAAGAATTGCCCACTCCCTACAAACTGCAGCAAAAGCAACATTTGGGTACCAAAGACCACCATCAAGAAATACGTGGTACGATCAGGAGTGTCGTTATGCTACTGATGTGAAAAACGCAGCGTATAGGGCAACCCTGCAGACAGTAGCAACACGTAATGCGATGGAGAACTATTGGGAGAAAAGGAGAGAGGAAAAACGTATTTTCAGGGCGTGAGCACATCCAGATATACAGGAGTCAGAATGAAGTCCGAAAATCCTACCAACGGGTAAAACATCAAACCAAAGGTTTTGGTGCAGTATCTGAAATTGTTTTATGCGAGTACCTGCCCATAGGCCTACCTCGCAGTGGCTGAGCCACAGGCGGATATGCGCCCACCAGCGCACCAGCAGCAAAGTTCTGTACCAATTGGAGAGCATGCAGAAGGCATACTCTCCCCCTTGGTGAGGGACGACACCACAACCCCCGCGAAGCTACCCAGGGGGCCACACCAACTGTCAGGCTGGATCAACAGATCCAGGGGCACCTGACACCCGAGGTACAGGAAACCTCCGCTCAGGCTCGAGACCGAAGCCTCTCCCAGTTCGACACAAGTCCGGGCTGGTATCCCATAACAGTGGCGACGATGAACAAATGCACACAACACAAACAATTAACATGCTGTCCTCACGGACTGCACAAAGGGCCAAAGGACCGCAGCAACGGACATCACAATACAAGCAATCAACGAAACTGCCCTCACGGGCAGCCTACACGACATCCCCAACCGCAGGCACATCCTCCTGTAGAGATGAGGTCAGAATAGCAACCAATCGGCTGAAGAATAATAAAGCAGCAGGAGCCGATGGGTTACCAGCCGAACTATTCAAGACTTTTGGTCAGTTGCTGGTCAGGAGCATGCACCAGCTGATTAGTGCAATTTGGATTGGAACCTTAGCATCCTGTGTCTCGTGCACAAAAACGGAGACAAGACGATATGTGCCAACTATAGAGGAATAAGATTCCTTCCCATCGCATATAAATTGCTATCCAGCGTACTGTGGGAACGACTAAAGCCAATGGGCTTCAGACCTGACAAATCCAACATTGACCAGATTTTCACTCTGCGCCAAATTCTGGAGAAAAAAACCATGAAAAACACATCGACACATACCACCTATTCGTCGACTATAAAGCCGCATTCGACAGCCCTATCCGTTCAGAGGTTCAGACATGGTTTTAGTCTGCGTTTGGCATTTCTGAAAAATTAATACAACTATGCAGGATAACTTTATCTGGCCCAAGATCAGCAGGTAAAGTCGGAAACGACCTCTCGGAGCCCTTTAATACCGAATGAGGATTCAGACAAGGCGATAGTTTGTCGTGTGACCTTTTTAACATCCTGCTAGAAAAGGTCATACGAGAGGCAAAAATGAACAGAAATGGCACTCTGTACACCAAACAACACATGTTACTCGCCTATGCCGATGACATCGATCGACGATGGGTCGAACATTTCGAACATACATTAACCAACACATGTTACTCGCCTACGCCGATGACATCGATTGCCGATGGGTCGAACATTGCAACACCTTTGAACAAAATGAGAATAAGGAGTCTGTTAAAGTGGTTCTGGCAGTAAACGGCGAGAATACCAAGTAGTCTAGGACCAACTGTGGAACTTGAGAACTACAGCTTCGAAGTAGTTAAAGTCTTTATATACTTTGGTACCGCCATAAATAAAATAAATGAAATCAGTTATGAAATTCGGAGAAGGATTGTGATGGCCAACAGATGCTACTATGGTCTGAGCAAACAACTCAAAAGCAAGGCCACCTCCCGCTAGACCAAACTCTACAAGACGCCGATACTACCCGTGCTGTTATATGGATCTGAAGCATGGGTACCTGCGCAAGCAGATGAGCCAGCTTTTGGAGTGTTTGAGAGAAAAAATCTCCGAAAGATTTATGGACCGATCAGCGTTGACGGTGAATATCGCCGTCGAATGAACCATGAGTTGTACCAGCTATTCTCGGACATCGACATTGTTAGACGTATGAGCTGCAGCGACTACGTTGGTAAGGTCATGTTGTGAGAATGAATGAAGATGCCCCAGCCCAGAAGGCATATAAATGCGAAGGGGAAGGCCACGCAGAAGGGGAAGGCCAGTAATCAAATGGATAGACCAATTGGAAAAACCCCGACGCGCCTGGAATTTGTTTTGAAGCTCGGCTTATGGAACGAAAGTTCTGTCACAAGCCAGCTAAGTAAGTAAGTAAGATTCTTTTACTAATGGTATGGTTAATTGGTTGGAGGCCATATGAATATGTTTGCCCAATATTTGACCACTTTTAAAATATGATAACTCAGCTGACATATTTTTCAATACGCATTGAATATTTTAAAATAAAAAAAATAAATAATTCCAGAAAGTACCGAAAACACATCTGTTGGGAATGTTACCGCATTACTTCGTCAACATAAATATTTTCAATATAAATCCCTGAAGTAGATACCATGAAGTAGAACCATAAGAATGGGTTTTTTTTTCTCAACACATATATGAAAATATATATATGTGTGTGTAAATGTATACCATTGTGGACCAATATTTTTTAATTATAATTTATTATGACGATTTTTTTGCTGCCTTGCACAAATTGAAAACGAATCCTTTTTTTATGACTCCGTTTGGTGTTTTTGTTTTTTTTTCTGATACTTTTGTTCTTTTGGGCCTAACTTTCAGGTTACTTCTTTGAATTGTAAATATTTTTTTTTTTTTTTTTTTGTGTTGAGAACAATTGAATTTTTGTTTCTCCTTGTCTTTTTTTGCTTTTTAATAAATTCAGTAATAAATTAAATAAAAAATACACAAATATGCTTTTACTGCAAAACTGATTCTCCTTTTTTAAGTTGTTTTATTATTTCTGAATTCTCCATCTTCTTTTTTCAGATTTTGTTTTTTTCAATTTTCCATTGTGAGTTTTGTAGAATAAAAATGCCAATTATAAAATATTTAGCATAACATTTTTGTATGAAATGTGTATTTTTAGTGTTGTTGTTGCTGTTGCCCCGATGCTGCCTGTATATTAGTAATTGGTATACAATAGAGATTTTTTTTGATGATACACACATACATATGTACGTGCGTACATTTGTAATCTTCATTACAGTGATTTCACGGAAATATTGTATGGCTGTAATATCAATGATGAAAAGGGTGTAGCCGGGGGAGTGATGATTTGTATACCCTACACAACTATGTTGTCAAGGTATTATATCTTTGTGCAGATCCAAAAGTTTGTAACGCCGCGAAATATTGGTACTAGACCCACCTTTAAGTATACCGATCGTCATATCTCGACTAGCTGAATCGATCTAGACATGTGTGTCCGTCCGTCCGTCTGTCCATTATAATTTGTAAACACGATACAGGCCACAGTTATGGACCAATCTTCACGAAATTTTGCATGTAGAATGGGTTCTGGCCAATGGGTTATGGCCCAAACACCGCGAATTTTTGCATGGAGAAGGGGATCGGGCCAAAGAATAAGCATGCCTGTTTTTAAAAAGATCGGTCAATATTTAGAGGGTCAATTAAACCCTGACTTTTGTGTGAAAAAATGACAAAATTTGTATTCTATGACATATACATTTGCCCCTGAAGGACCTAGACCCAAAAAGTTGATAGTATCTTCAAGAGGAGTGGTTGACCTTTAAATTAATGCCAATTATATTATTGTATGTACTCAGATGTGGGAGCTACACCTAAGTATTTACAGGTGCTTACGTATTCAGACATTATTTAGTAACCCAAAACTACACTAGAGGGCGGAAATATAGCGCTGATCGCTTTGAAAATGTCCATGAGATTCCAGTTATGGTCAAGGACAACGCCTATAACTTTCGGTGATGATCATATAATAATTTTGGGATGAAGTGGACCGAAAACTTAACATTTTGTGTTTTTTTATTTTTTTTTTTTTTTTTTTTTTTTGAGTCGATCTTTAGGCCACAATAGAAATCCCAACATCACAACATAACCCACGGCAAAGAGAATCTGGACAAGTACAGCCCTCGTATACTCCCTGGCCTTTAGCCAGGTTTCAAGAGGGTGCAAATAACGCAAAGTTAGATTTTCGTGGAAGTTGTGTAGGGTATTATATGGTTGGCCCCGTCCGACTATACTGGTCCGCTCACTGGTTGTAACTCGTATCGAAAGCCTCCTAGGAGTGGCTATTTTAAATTAATATTTTTGAGGAGCCATCATAGGATACAGGGTGGTACAGGGTATTATGTTTTTATACCCTACACAACTAAGTTTGTCAGGTTATTATAGCTTTGTCCAGCCCCAAGAGTTTGTAACGCAGCGACTTATTTGTCCTAGACCCACCTTTAGGTATACCGATCGTCATATCTCGACTAGCTGGGCCGATCTAGACATGTGTGTCCGTCTGTCCATTATAATTTGTAAACACGATACAGGCCACAGTTGTAGACGAATCTTCACGAAATTTTGCATGTAGGATGGGTTCTGGCCAATGAAGACCCCTATTGATTTTTTGTAAAGATCGGTTAATATTTAGGGGATGAAATGGACCAAATACTTAATGTTTGTTGGTTTTTCTGGTCGCTCCAGAGACCGCAATTATGGTTCGAACATCGCGAAACTTTACATGGAGAAGGGGATCGGTCCAAAGAATAAGCATGTCTGCTTTGATAAAGATCGGTCATTATTTAGCGGGTCAAATGGACTCAGACTTTTGTGTGAAAAATTACAAAATTTTAATTCTATGGCTTATAGTATTTACTCCTGAAGGATATAGACCCGATAAGTTGATAGTATATTCAAGAGGAGTGGTTAAGCTTTAAATTGATACCACTTATATTGTGCTATGTACTCGGATGTAGGAGCAACACGTAAATATTTACGTGTTTACGTATTCAGATATTATTTAGTAACACACGCCCACACTAGAGGGTGGAAATATAGTGCTGATCGCTCTGAAATCCATGGGGATCCAGTTGTAGTCAAGGACAACGCCTATAACTTTCGATGATGATCAGATTATAATACGGGGGTGAAGTAGACCGAATACTTAATTTGTTTGTGTTTTTTCGAGTCGATCTATAGGCCACAATTGAAAGCCGAACATCACAACACAACCCACCGTGAAGGCAATCTGAATCTGAAAATTGGTCATATTCGGAAAAATGTCTGTGTAAGAAAGAGGTGTTGTTTACCTCTAATCGGGGAAGAGGTTGCAAATATCACGAAATATTGGCCAAGCTTGGAAACAAATTCAGCATGAAGTTAGAGTTCCGTGGTAGTTGTGTAGGGTATCATATGGTCGGCCCCGTTCGACTATATTGCTCCGCTCACTGGTTGTGCATATGTTTGTAACAGGCAAACGGAAACGAGATAGACACATTGTTCCTTTTGAGAATATGCATAGGATCACTTTCTGAGTCGATTTATGCATGTCCGTCCGTCCGTCTGTCCTTCTGTAGATGTTAAATTTTAAACAAAGTACGGGTCGCATTTATGATCCGATTTGGATGAAATTTGGCACAAGTCACTTATTTGGCCCATTTGAAATAGGGAAAATCGGTTCAGATTTAGATGTAGCTCCCATACATATTTTCTTCCGATTTAATGCAAACGGTCCCTATATCTTTCGATTTGCACGAAATTTGGCACAGCGTAATGAATTAGGTCTAGATTAATGTGTGTCAAGTTTCCCGCAAATCGGTTCAGATTTGGATATAGCTCCCATATATATTTTCGTCCGATTTAAGGTAAACGGGGCACCAAAGTCCTTTTATATCTTTCGATTTGCACGAAATTTGGCACAGCGTAATGAATTAGGTCTAGACTGATGTGTGTCAAGTTTCCTGAAAATCGGTCCAGATGTAGATATAGCTGCCATATATATTTTCGACCGATCTAAGGTAAATGGTACAACAAAGTCCTTATAATTCATTCGATTTGCACGAAATATGACATAGGGTTCTGAATTACGTCCAGAATGGTATGTGCAAAATTTCGTGAAAATCGGTACAGATTTAGATAAAGTTCCCACGTATAGTTTCGCCCGATTTTAGGTAAATTGTGCACCAAAGGCCCTATATGTCATTCGATTTGCACGAAATTTAGCGTAGGGTACTGATATAGCTCCCATATATATTTTCGTCCGATTTAAGGCAAATTGGGCACCAAAGTCCTGATATATCTTTCGATTTGCACGAAATTTGGCACAGCGTAATGAATTAGGTCTAGAATTATATGTGTTAAGTTTCGTAAAAATCGGTTCAGATTTAAATATAGCTTCTATATCTAACCTAATGAAAAATTTAGTATCGGTTGCAGAATGACATGTTTATAGATCCATTTTCGTGTTAATGGTCCTTCAACGTCTGTTAGGATTCATCTGTTGAATATACCCAAAGTGGTGAAGGGTATCATATTGGCCCCGTCCGACGTTACTTCTTTCCTTTCTGGTATAAATTAATATTTTTTTTTTCACCCAAGATCCATCTCCCCAAAATAGGGTTACCCTTTTTACCTACCTATCTAAAGCACATTATTATTTTTATATCATGCATCATTTATAGCTGCCTACCTCTGTTCGGTACTTATTTCTTTCTGCATAAAATATATCAATGTGTTATTTTTTATGTGTATGGTGTATGCATGTGTGTATGTACGTGTGTTTCACATACATAAACCATTAGCATTATTAATGTTATTTTGTTGTTGCCTTTTTATTTATTTATGTAACAATAATTTTTTGTTGTAGATTTTCGTGTTCGCGTTTCTCTCAGATGTCATTACACAGTTATTGTTTGGGGGCGGAGGTACCATTATGAGTAACTGGTACCAATGGCAATGGTGGTATTATAGCAATCGAAGACACACATACAAATACAAAAAAAAAACTTGTTTCCATAATGACACTTAGTAAGTACATTGAATATGCTATGTACGTGATGTGGATGCTAATATTGAGAAGTGATTTTTTTTCTGTTTGTATGGAAACGTATAAATGATGGGACTTATTCTATGGCAATATTTTTTTATTCCTGTAACAATTGCAGAAAAGACCCTTGCAGATAAGACGCTTTATGTAGACCCTTAGAAAAATACCTTTAAAAATCCACGCCTCATGTAGAGAAAAATACCTTTAAAAATCCACGCCCTTAGAAAATATTTTAAAAAATCCATATAAATTGTAAAGCTCGTGTTTCATTCGACGACAAAATTCAATGTCAACGCAGATCGGCCCTTAAGTCTTTCGGAGAATTTTTCTTTCAAACACCCCAAGAGCTGCCTCATCTGCTTGCACAAGTACCCATGCTTCAGATCCATATAACAGCACGGGTAGTATCAGCGTCTTGTACAGTGTGACTTTAGTCCGGCGGGAGGTGGATTTGTTTCTAAACTGCTTACTTAGACCATAGCAGCATCTGTTGGCCATCACAATCCTGTCATTCGTGTTATTTATGGCGGTACCAAGGTATATAAAAAATCGTTAACTACTTCGAAGCTGTAGTTCTCAAGTTCCACAGCTTCGTCTTCTCGCCGTTTACTGCAAAACCCACTTTGGCAGACTGTTTCTCATTTGTTCGCAATGTTCGACCCATTATATCGATGTCATCGGCGTAAGCGAGTAACATGTGTTGTTTGGTGTACAAGGTGCCATTTCTGTTCACCTTTGTGTTTCTTATGAACATTTCCAGAAGGATGTTAAAAAGATCACACGACAAACTGTCTGAATCCTCGTTAGGCATTGAATGGCTCCGACTTTTACTGCTGAACACTTAAACTATACTGCTTAGCCGAATTAATTTTGCAGGAATGCCGAACGTAGTCATGCCTTTAAACACCTCTGAACGGATAGGGCTGTCGAATGCGGCTTTATAGCCGACAAATAGGTGGTATGTGTCGATGTGTTTTTCGTGGGTCTTTTCCACGATTTGGCGCAAAGTGAAAATCTGGTCAATGGTGGATTTGCCAGGTCTGAAGCCGCATTGGTATGGTCTATAGTTAGCAGAAATCGTCTTGTCTCCTATTTGTACACGCTGGTGCATTCTCCTGACCAGCATCTGACCACCAGTCTTAAATAGTTCGCCTGGTAACTCGTCGGCTCCTGCTGCTTTTATGTTCTTGAGCCGATTAATTACTATTCTGGTCTCATATTGGCTAGGTGGTATACCCTCTATAAGGTCATCTCTTATTGGTTCAGGAATATCTTCTTCTCCGCCACTCTTTGATAGCAGAAGCTTTTCAAAATGCTCCTTCCAGATCGTCAATACGCTGCCTGTATCTGTCACCAGGTTTCCTTCTTCGTCTCTACAGTAGGATGTGGAGTTTCTTGGTACCCAAATGTTGCTTTTGCTACAGTTTGCAGGGAATGGGCAATTCCTTGTCATTGTGCTTCTATGCTATTATCGGGATGTGTTTTCGTGTCGATGTGTTTTTCGTGGGTCTTTTCCACGATTTGACGCAAAGTGAAAATCTGGTCAATGGTGGATTTGCCAGGTCTGAAGTTAGCACAAATCGTCTTGTCTCCTTTTTTGTGCACGGGACACAGGATGCTGAGGTTTCAATCATTGGACATTCATTCCTCCAACCAAATTGTACTAATCAGCTGGTGCATGCTCCTGACAACCACTCTTGATAGTTCGGCTGGTAACTCGTCGGCTCCTGCTGCTTTATTGTTCTTGAGCTGATTAATTGCTTTTACGACCTCATATGGGCCAGGTGGTATACACTCTATACCGTCATCTCTTATTGGTTCTGGGGTATCTTCTTCACCGCCACTATTTGATACCAGAAGGTTTTCATAATGCTGCTTCCAGATCCTCAGCACGCTGTCTGTATCAGTCACCAGGTTCCCTTCTTCATCTCTACAGGAGGATGGGCCTGCACCAAAACCTTCGGTTTGGTGTTTTACTCGTTGGTAAAAATTCCGGACTTCATTCTGACTTCTGTACATCTCGATTTGCTCACGCTCATGGTTTTCTTGTTCTTTATTCTTTTTTCTGATAACACCTTTCTCCTCTCTCCTTTCCTCACGATAATTCTCCCTCACATTACGTGTTGCTACTATCTGCAGGGTTGCCCTATAAGCTGCATTTCTCAGATCAGTAGCATTCCGACACTCCTGAGCGTACCATGGATTTCTTGGTGGTGGTTTTTGGTACCCAAGTGTTGCTTTTGCTCCAGTTTGTAAGGAGTGGGCAATTCTTTGCCATTGTGCTTCTACGCTATTATCGGGACAAGAAATGTTTTCGTCAAGCAGGTGGGTAAGCTGAACGGAGTAGGCCTCGGCTACCTGTGGTGTTTGCAGCTTTTCGACGTCAAGTTTCCGTGTTGTGTTAGATCGCACTTTTGCTGCAACATTAAGACGAGTGCGAACCTTGGCTGCTACAAGGTAGTGGTCCGAATCGATATTCGCTCCTCGTGTCGATCGAACGTCTAATACACTGGATGAATGCCAACCGTCTATCACAAAATGATCAATTTGATTTGTTTGCTTGATCGGTAGAAATCCAGGTGGCCTTGTGTACATCGAGATGTTTGAATCTGGTGCTGCTAACTACCATGTTTTTTGCTGCCGCAAAGTCAATCAGCCACATGCCATTGTCGGATGTTTCTTCATGAAGGTTGAAATTTTCCGACGGTCAAAGATATTTTCCCTTCCGATTTTTGCATTAAAATCTTCTAGCAGAATTTTAATGTCATAGCCAGGGCAGAGATCATATGCTGTTTCTAGGCGCTCATAAAATATGTCTTTTGTCTGCTCACATGGCCAGGGTAGCGATCATATGCTGTTTCTAGGCGCTCATAAAATATGTCTTTGGTATTCTCATCATGGCCAGGGTAGCGATCATATGCTAGGCGCTCTGCTCATCTTTGTCTTCGGTCGGAGCATGGGCTCTAATAAGACTGATGTAGAAGAACTTCGCTTTTATGCGGATTATAGCAATTCGCTCATCACTCCAGTGAATCTGGAGACGAGTTTTTTATTCTCCTGTTAACCATAAATCCGCAGCCAAATTCATGCCTCGTTTCATGGCAACTATAATACAGTGCGTAATCGTCTGATTTTACTTACGCCTGTCCTTTTCCATCGCATTTCCTGTAAGGCAATAATATCGGATTTGTACTTCATGAGTACATCCGCCAAGGTGCGCACATTCCAAGTGCAGATTCGCAGATCGTGGTCCTTTATACGTTTGCGGGGTTTTCGTTAACATTTGGGGGATTTGGTTTTATTTTTCTTTGCTTTTTCATAGTAGTAGGGGTTTTCCGAGTGCGGGCAACTAACCCGAAGCCTCAACCCATTTTTTATAAAATCCACGCCTTGTGTATATCCCTAAAAAACTATTTTTATAAAATCCACGCCTTGTGTATTTCCCTAAAAAACTATTTTTATAAAATCCACGCCTTGTGTATATCCCTAAAAAACTATTTTTATAAAATCCACGCCTTGTGTATATCCCTAAAAAACTATTTTTATAAAATCCACGCCTTGTGTATATCCCTAAAAAACTATTTTTATAAAATCCACGCCTTGTGTATATCCCTAAAAAACTATTTTTATAAAATCCACGCCTTGTGTATTGTTGGAATTATAGAATGTCCACGATACTGAATTACAACACACAACATACATGCGTAGACTAATTGCGATAAGTTCGCTTAGTGTAACCTACACACCACCACTGTAAATATTCTTAGTAATAAGTTTTCTTGTTTAGTGTGTAAGTTGTACATAGTCACTCTCAATAAAGCCACCAGCCAGAGCACAAGTGTCTTTCCTTTCATCCACTAGCAGCAGAATATAAATACTTTCAACAGGTTATGGGCCCAGTCACCCCAGGCATAGCCATGCGAAGCAGTCGCAGCATTGAATCCCGGATGACTCTGAAGGAGATAAATAGTGTACGCCCAGGATCACTCTGATGGAGAAAAATACAAAGTGAGTAGTAACCGGCAGGCTTCTGGAGAAGTGTGTCCCTCCAGCAGATCATGGTTATTCGTGTGTCGAATACCAACCGCGGAAAAAGAGTGCATCCAGTAAGCCTAGTGGATTGTGTGAGTCCAATGGTTAGCTGTGTGTCGGCAACCAAGGCAGCTCGTTACAGTGTAACAGTGTAAAATCAGTAACGATGGAGCTTGGACTACACAAGGAAAGAAAGTGGACAGTGACCGATCTGTGTGATCGAAGTGTGCAAAACAAAAAGGGCATTGAGAGTCATTCCAGTTTGTATAACCGAGTGTCGGGTATGTTATGTCGTGTGTCGACAACATACGCATCTGGAATCATGCATGTGTTGCATTTAAATTGTCAGGGGACAATTTTGGCTGGTTGAGAATCTGTGAAAGAAATCGGTGCTGGCCCACCAATGTGTTTGGGAGGAGATTTCTGTGGATGATGAAGCAGATTGGAAAACTCGAAAAGGCGAGTGAAAAACAACAACAAAAGGGTGCGAATGCCGAGGCGCACAAAGAAGAAAATTCAGCAACAACAACGCAGGTAGTGATGAAAATAGTTCGCGCACAAGCAGTGGCAGCAGAGGCTGCAGGCAGCGAAAAAGGTTGAGCAGCTAAATCCCCACGAGCATGCGTACACCGTTAGTGATGTGTTTGACAACAACAATGCAAGCAAGAGCATTGTGTGTTTGCCTAACGGTGCGACGACAAAGTTTTATGATGCGTAATTTGTTTACGAGAAGAAGTCTCTGGCGGAATGGAAGGGGTAAGCTCAAACTAAATAGCGTGTTGTTTGTGTACCTGCAAGACAGTTTTATGACTGTTGACAAGTGAAGCGGTAAAGATGTCGTAAAGAAAAATGTGCGCAGATTGACGACGAGCAATTGGAGTTTGCTGACCGCAAGAGGGGAGTTGTATTTGTAATCAGAATGTGTTTCTGCAGAGAACAAAACAACCCGAAGTGCCAACACCGTTACGGTTGATATGATGGGGAGAGCCCACAACGGACTGTGTCGAATGTGTTTCGATGGCAGTGCTGAGTGCACCGTTAGGTCAACCATTGTCGAACCCATGGAGGGGGACAATATGCAGGAGGAGATGGATTGCTGATCGCAATTATGAAAAATACTGTGTGTATTATATTTGTAATCTGTTTACAAATTTTGAATTTGAATAAATAAATGTTTTGAGAGATTTTGATTGGGGCATGTATGTATGTGTGTTGAGGAGGAGTGTTGGAATTATAGAATGTCCACGATACTGAATTACAACACACAACATACATGCGTAGACTAATTGCGATAAGTTCGCTTAGTGTAACCTACACACCACCACTGTAAATATTCTTAGTAGTAAGTTTTCTTGTTTAGTGTGTAAGTAGTTGTACATAGTCACTCTCAATAAAGCCGCCAGCCAGAGCACAACTGTCTTTCCTTTCATCCACTAGCAGCAGAATAGAAAATATATTCAACATGTATATCCCTAAAAAACTATTTTTATAAAATCCACGCCTTGTGTATATCCCTAAAAAACTATTTTTATAAAATCCACGCCTTGTGTATATCCCTAAAAAACTATTTTTATAAAATCCACGCCTTGTGTATATCCCTAAAAAACTATTTTTATAAAATCCACGCCTTGTGTATATCCCTAAAAAACTATTTTTATAAAATCCACGCCTTGTGTATATCCCTAAAAAACTATTTTTATAAAATCCACGCCTTGTGTATATCCCTAAAAAACTATTTTTATAAAATCCACGCCTTGTGTATATCCCTAAAAAACTATTTTTATAAAATCCACGCCTTGTGTATATCACTAAAAAAATATTTTTATAAAATCCACGCCTTGTGTATATCCCTAAAAAACTATTTTTATAAAATCCACGCCTTGTGTATATCCCTAAAAAACTATTTTTATAAAATCCACGCCTTGTGTATATCCCTAAAAAATGATTTTTATAAAATCCACGCCTTGTGTATATCCCTTTATAAAATCCACGCCTTGTGTATATCCCTAAAAAACTATTTTTATAAAATCCACGCCTTGTGTATATCCCTAAAAAACTATTTTTATAAAATCCACGCCTTGTGTATATCCCTAAAAAACTATTTTTATAAAATCCACGCCTATTGAAGACCCCTGGACTAGAAAACTATTTTCATAAAATCCACGCCTATTGAAGATCTCTAGACTAGAAAACTATTTTTATAAAATCCACGCCTATTGAAGACCTCTAGACTAGAAAACTATTTTTATAAAATCCACGCCTTGTGTATATCCCTAAAAAACTATTTTTATAAAATCCACGCCTTGTGTATATCCCTAAAAAACTATTTTTATAAAATCCACGCCTTGTGTATATCCCTAAAAAACTATTTTTATAAAATCCACGCCTTGTGTATATCCCTAAAAAACTATTTTTATAAAATCCACGCCTTGTGTATATCCCTAAAAAACTATTTTTATAAAATCCACGCCTTGTGTATATCCCTAAAAAACTATTTTTATAAAATCCACGCCTTGTGTATATCCCTAAAAAACTATTTTTATAAAATCCACGCCTTGTGTATATCCCTAAAAAACTATTTTTATAAAATCCACGCCTTGTGTATATCCCTAAAAAACTATTTTTATAAAATCCACGCCTTGTGTATATCCCTAAAAAACTATTTTTATAAAATCCACGCCTTGTGTATATCCCTAAAAAACTATTTTTATAAAATCCACGCCTTGTGTATATCCCTAAAAAAATATTTTTATAAAATCCACGCATTGTGTATATCCCTAAAAAAATATTTTTATAAAATCCACGCCTTGTGTATATCCATAAAAAAAATATTTTTATAAAATCCACGCCTTGTGTATATCCCTAAAAAATATTTTTATAAAATTCACGCCTTGTGTATACCCCTAAAAAAATATTTTTATAAAATCCACGCCTTGTGTATATCCCTAAAAAACTATTTTTATAAAATCCACGCCTTGTGTATATCCCTAAAAAACTATTTTTATAAAATCCACGCCTTGTGTATATCCCTAAAAAAATATTTTTATAAAATCCACGCCTTGTGTAGATCCCTAAAAAAATATTTTTATAAAATCCACGCCTTGTGTATATCCCTAAAAAAATATTTTTTATAAAATCCATGCCTTGTGTATAATTGATTCTGCCAATGTCATATCCCTGCCATCGAATATGTCTAAAACTATTCATATATAAATATTCATAGCGGAAATTGCTTGAAACATTTAGATGAAGATTGATATCATCCATAAGGAATACCACAAGAAACAAGAAAAAAAACTAATATAGAAAAAGTTTCATGTAATAAATGTATGTCAAATAACGTGAATCCGTTTGACATAAACTATTGGAAATGTATTAAAAAGAAAAATAACACACACACTCACAACATTGATTGATATCTACACTAATTTTTGTGAAGGGGGATATTACCAAATGCCATTGCTGATATGCAGGAGGCCAGGTGACGTATGAGTGATGGTCAGATTGATGTGAATTGGTAATGTATATGTCATGAATAATGAAATTGTTTTATGGATATGCATGAGTGTGTATCGGACACATACATACGTATGTATGTGTATGTGTTCAAATGCCATTTGCTTGTATCCGTTTTAATATCGTTCATATTTTTTCCCCCAGTTACATTCAAGTCCAAATGGATTTTTCGCTCAAAATGAATTTCATAAAATTTCGTCCATTCCATCGTCCTGGTTATACCCAATGGGCTATTACATATTAATATGACCGTATTTCATAATTTGTTATTATTCTTTCTGCCGGAAAAAAAATTCCCACAATGCCTTCAACACAGATCTCATCAATTTACAAGTTCCGGCTAAAACTAAGTTTTACATCGGTGTATCATTCGTCCGGCCATGGTTTATACACAAATGCATCGTTATTTATTTAGTTGAGGTGTGTTTTTTTTTCGTTTTTGTTGTTGTTGCTTCCTGTTAGCTGCAGCTGCTCGAATTGATTGTTTTAATACTCGGGCTAGCTTATATTTTCAATTAAATTTCCATATAATTTTCATGACATGATAAACTACCTACACAAGTCATGCATCATCTGTAAAGCGATTTTATATACAAACAACAAAATATCATTCTCTCGATTTTTTGTTTCTGCTTTTTTTCTCATTCGTTTCTATGGTCACCTAACCACACTGCCTAGGCTAGGTACAAAATATCAGCGAAAAGGGAGTGGTAAAATAATGCAGGGAAAAAGGACAGCCTTTAGCAAGGCGTGGATTTTTATACTCTTCACCACACTGTGGTACAGGGTATTATGTCTTTGTGCATATGTTTGTAACAGGCAAACATAATCGCGATAGACCCATTGTTCCTTATGAGACTATGCATAGAATCACTTTCTGAGTCGATTTATGCATGTCCGTCTGCCCATGTTAAATTGTAAACAAAGTACAGGTCGCATTTATGATCCGAATTGGATGAAATTTGGCATAGGTCGTTTATTTGGCCCAAGGACGAACCCTATTGAAATTGGAACAAGTGAAAAAGCGTTATGTTCGGCCGGGCCGAACTTTGGATACCCTCCACCATAGATATACTAAAAGGTAGTTGAAATGAAAATGTAGGGAAAATACCAAAAAGTGGACCTATACCGACATTTTTACAATGCGATTATGTAAACCATAATGTGAACCATGTTCCAGAAAATTTGGATTTCATCCAACCTGTGCCTATCCTATTATTCTTCCAAACATAGTTCAGGTTCGAAGATGTGGACTGTCGGTCCACTCCCTCTGATACCTCCCACACAGGTGCTAGGCCTAAATGCGGGTTTTTGTTCATGTATAGTTCATTATCGAACCTTACGTTCTAACTTTATCTCGATATCCTCCGCAGGTTAAATGATTACGACAGACTTTTAGAAGCAAACCGAAAACGCGGAACAAATTAGATAACTATTTTAATATAAAAAAGCGGGTTATATGGGGACTACCCCAAAAAGGGGGCGAATATAAATAATTTTTGGTAGGGAGATTTGTTACCATATACGACTACAAAATACTAAATTGCAGCGAATTCGTTCGAAAAACGGGCTCAAGAACCGAAAAATGGGGGCTACCCGAAAAAATTGAACTATATTCATAATTTTTTGTGGAGAAATTTGGTACCTATTAAGAACTCAAAATACTAAATTACAGCCAATTCAATGTAAAAATACGATCAAAACCCCCAAAATACTGAAAATTGGAAGGTGCCGTTATATGGGGGCTACCGGAAAAAGTGGACCTATACGCATAATTTTTTGTGGAGACATTTAGTACACAATAAGAACCCAATGTACCAAATTTCAGCGAATTCGGTTGAAAAACGCGCTCAAGAACCCCAAAATACCGAAAATTGGGGGGTACCCTTATATGGGAGCTATGCCTAAACGTGGACCGATATATCCCATCTTCGAACTTGACCTGCCTGCAGACAAAGGACAACCCTATGCAAAATTTTTTTTATCTCAATTCCTTCAGAAAATAGCGTGATTACAACAGACGGACGGACATGGCTAGATCGTCTTAGAATTTTACCCTGATCAAGAATATATATATTTTATAGGGTCGGAAATTAATATTTCGATGAGTTACAAACGGAATGACAAAATTAATATACCCTCCTTATTATGGTGGAGGGTATAAACATCGGTTCAGATGTAGATATACCTCCCATATATAGTTTCGTCCGATTTTATGTAAATGGGGCACCAAAGTCCCTATATATCTTTCGATTTGCACGATATTTGGTACAGCGTACCAAAGTCCCTATATATCTTTCAATTTGCACGAAATTTGGTACATCGTACTGAATTAGGTCTAGAATGATGTGTGCTAAGTTTCGCGAAAATCGATTCAGATTTAGATATACCTCCCATATATAGTGTTGTCCGATTTTACGTAAATGGTGCACCAAAGTCCCTGAAAATAGTTCGATTTGCACGAAATTTGGTACAGCGTACTGAATTAAATCTATAATGACTTGTGCTATGTTTCGCCAAAATCGACTCAGATTTAGATATACCTCCTAAATATAGTTTCGCCCGATTTTAGGTAAATGGTGCACCAAAGTCCCTGAAAATCATTCGATTTGCACGAAATTTGGTACAGCGTACTGAATAAGGTCCAGAATGATGTGCGTTAAGATTCGTGAAAATCGGTTCAAATTTAGATATAGCTTCCATATATATCTTCGTCCGATTTAAGGCAAAAGGTGTACCAAAGTCCCTATATATCTTTCGATTTGCACGAAATTTGGTACAGCGTACTGAATTTAGTCTAGAAGGATGTGTGGTAAGTTTCGTGAAAATCGGTTCAGATTTAGATATAGCTTCCATATATATCTTCGTCCGATTTAAGGCAAAAGGTGTACCAAAGTCCCTATATATCTTTCGATTTGCACGAAATTTAGTACAGCGTACTGAATTAGGTCTAGAATGCTCGGTGTTAAGTTTCCTGAAAATCGGTCCAGATTTAGATATAGCTCCCATATATATTTTAGTCCGATTTAATGTAAATGGTGTACCAAAGTCCCTATATATCATTCGATTTGCACGAAATTTGGTACAGAGTACTGAATAAGGTCCAGAATGATGTGCGTTAAGATTCGTGAAAATCGGTTCAGATTTAGATATAGCTTCCATATATAGTTTAGTCCGATTTTAGGTAAATGGTGCACCAAACCCCTGAATTATTAAGTCTAGAATGAATTAAGTCTAGAATGACTTGTGCTAAATTTCCGAAAAATCGGTTCAGATTTAGATATAGCTCCCATATATAGTTTACCCCGATTTTAGGTAAATGGTGCACTAAGGTCCCTGGAAATCATTCGATTTGCACGAATTTTGGCATAGCGTATTGAATTAAGTCTAGAATGACTTGTGATAAATTTCCGGAAAATCGGTTCAGATTTAGATATAGCTCCCATATATAGTTTTGCCCGATTTTAGGTAAACGGTGTACCAAAGTCCCTATATATCTTCCGATTTGCACAAAATTTGGCATAGCGTAATGATATAGCTCTAGAATAGTGTGTGTTAAGTTTCCTGAAAATCGGTTCAGATTTAGATATAGCCCCCATATATATTTTCTTCCGATTTTATGTAAATTATGCACGTGTGTGTCCGATTGCCACACAAATTTTGTACAATGAACTGTAGTTAATCTCTGGCAAGTCTCATTGAAATCGGTTCAGATTTTGATATAACTTTTATATATATATATATATATATATATATATTTTTTTTTCGTCCGATTTTACATCAAATTGACACAAATTTTGCTCAACTTACTGAACTTAGTATAACCTAGAGGTTGGTTATAAATGCTGCAAGAAGGTGGGTCGAATCGGCACAAAATTTTTCACTACGTTCTGAAGTTATGACCAAATGAAAAATTTAGTATAGGTGGCGGAATG
The DNA here is from genome assembly GCF_032173495.1 of Musca vetustissima. Taxonomy (NCBI): domain Eukaryota; kingdom Metazoa; phylum Arthropoda; class Insecta; order Diptera; family Muscidae; genus Musca; species Musca vetustissima. The sequence continues at coordinate 10,650 of NW_026881028.1, read as the reverse complement.
GCATATTTATGGATCCATTTCATGTTAATGGTCCTTCAAAAATTTGACGTCTGTTAGGATTCAACTGTTAAATATGCCAAAGTGGTGAAGGGTATCATATAGCCGACCCAGTCCGACTTTACGACTTTCCTTACGGGTTTTAAATAATTTTTTCCAACATCTATATAAGGCGTGGATTTTTTAAAGCTTTTTTTCCTGAATACCCTTCCCTCGTATGACATCTCTACATATTCCAAAAACCAAAATTTCCAAACTTTTTCTCTTTAATTCCGAACAAAGAACTGCCAATGATGTTACAAAAATCATACTCCAACCAAAAATGCATGTAAATAAGCACACTCACACATATACATGTATTTATATGAACACATAAAATTACTTACCTATAGAACACCGTCCAGCACGGACTCACTCACATACACACACACATATTGTTTATGAGTGTATTTGGCAGTCAATTTATTAAATAAACCAAACAGATGAAAAATCTCAGTGGACGTAAAACATTTATGTGGTCAACAATACAAAAAAAATCAACAACAACAACAAATATTTTATATACGAAGAAGAATAAAAACCAGAAAATGGCAGAAGGGGAAAAGGAAGAGAATAAACCAAAAATAATACATAAAAATAAAAATGCACAGCAATGGCATCAAAAACTTTAATGGCCGACCAAGGAAGGAATAACTGACCGACCAACCAGCCGACCGATGGATGGATGGACCAACCATCCGCTAGGTAAAAAAACAGAGTAGATGAATTTACACAAACAGTCTTTACATACAAATACCGAACGGCTAATGGCTGTGTAAGGACAAACGTTAAGAGCCACCGAAAATTTTGTGGCGAAGAAGGAGAATCCAACAAACTTCCGTAAAAACAATCAAGATAAAAATAATATTTTATTTAATATTTTAAATAAAACCACATTTTTTATTACTGGCCCTATACCTTTCACTTCGGGGGGGTTACCTTTGTATTTGCTTGGATAAGCAAGAAAAATAAGGAAGAATAAATAAAGGAAACTGAAAGCGAATGATTGACAGGAACTCCAGGAGCAGCCACGCCTTGTACTGGTACCTAACAAAAATATTTTTAACTAGCATATAGCCGCTACTTCGTTAGCAAATGTGGAAGTATTTAAAATCCAATACCGACTATTATTAAAGTTTTAGAACCGTACTATAAGAGAACATAGGTCTCTTATAGTACGTTTTTTAAAAGTACCTCAACACTACAGACCAATTCTGATTTTTATACCCTTCACCACACTGTGGTACAGGGTATTATGTCTTTGTGCATATGTTTGTAACAGGCAAAAATAATCGAGATAGACCCATGGTTCCTTTTGAGAATATGCATAGAATCACTTTCTGAATCGATTTATGCATGTCCGTCCGTCCGTCTGTCCATGTTAAATTGTAAACAAAGTACAGGTCGCATTTGTGATCCGATTTGGATGAAATTTGGCACAGCTCATTTGTTTGGCCCAAGGACGAACCCTATTGAAATTGGGAAAAATCGGTTCAGATTTAGATATAGCTCCCATATATATTTTTGCCCGATTTACGGACTTTAGACCCTGAAAATCTTTCGATTTGCACGAAATTTGGCATAGCGTACTGAATTGAGCCACGAAAGATGTGTGCCAAGTTTCGTGAAAATCGGTTCAGATTTATATATAGCTCCCATATATAGTTTCGCCCGATTTACGGACTTTAGACCCTGAAAATCTTTCGATTTGCACGAAATTTGGCATAGCGTACTGAATTGAGCCACGAAAGATGTGTGCCCAGTTTCGTGAAAATCGGTTCAGATTTAGATATAGCTCCCATATATAGTTTCGGCCGATTTTTGGTAAATGGCGTACCAAAGTCCCTATATATCTTTCGATTTGCACGAAATTTGGCATAGCGCACTGAATTAAGTCTAGAATGATGTGTGCAAAGTTTCGTGAAAATCGGTTCAGATTTAGATATAGCTCCCGTATATATCTTCCTCCGATTTAAGGTAAATGGTGTACCAAAGTCCTTATATATCTTTCGATTTGCATGAAATTTGGCATAACGTACTGAATTGAGGCTAGAATGATGTCTGCCCAGTTTCGCGAAAATCGGTCCAGATTTAGATATAGCTCCCATATATAGTTTCGTCCGATTTCATGTTAATGGTGCCCCAAAGTCCCTATATATCTTTCGATTTGCAGGAAATTTGGCATAACGTACTGAATTGAGCCTAGAACGATGTCTGCCCAGTTTCGAGAAAATCGGCCCAGATTCAGATATAGTTTCGTCCGATTTCATGTAAATGGTGCACCAAAGTCCCTATATATCCTTCGATATGTTTGGATAGAGCTTCCATATATATTTTCGCCCGATTTTAAGTAAATTGGACATCAAACTCTTCATGCTAGTCAGGTTGACATCAAATTTTGCACAACGTACAAAATTGAGCATAGAATTACGTAGTTGCGTTTTCTAGAAGTACAGACATAGCCCAACAGATAACCTATTTATATTTGATTGAAGTCGATTTATATAACTTATGGATATATAGGTAGATTCACATTTAGATAAATATCACATATTTTATTTCATCCAATTTCATGTTAATAGTCCTGTTTAATATATCCATAGTGGTGAAGGGTATCATATAGTCGGCCCCGTCCGACTTTACTACTTTCCTTACTGGTTTTAACTTTGTTCTCTTATAATACTTTTTTTTAAAAAAATTGCAAATATAGGTTCACCCAAATCCAAATTAATTACCAGTTACTATACATTAATATACATTTATATAAATACCTTTAAGTCCGAATTTCTAACACTTTTCACATACACCAATCTTCATTCCAAATTTTAGGATTCTATCGGTTCACCTACATCCAATTTGTATCACATTTAGTACCACATAAGTACAAATTTCCATTACTACCTACATCAATCCAATCCAATGGAAATCTTATTACTCAATTTCAGGATTCCAACTCTATCGGTTCACTTTTAATTCAAATTGTACCAAATTTAGTGTCATTTAGTACACATTAGTAGTTACTTACTTATTCAGCTGGCTTGTTACAGAACGGTTGTTCCATAAGCCGAGCTTCAAAAAAAAAATTCAAGCACGTCGATCTTGTGCGCAAATCCACCAATTTGGAATACCACGTTCCAAGATGTTGTTTTCTACATGGTCTTTCCATCTGATTCGAGGCTTTCCCCTTCTACGGGAACCATCAGCAGGCTCGCTTTTATATGCCTTTTGAGCTGGGGCATTCTCATTCATTCGCACAACATGGCCTAGCCAACGTAGTCGCTGCAGCTCAATACGACTGACTATGTCGATGTCCACGTATAAATTGTAAAGCTCGTGGTTCATTCAGTCGACACAGATCGGCCCGTAGATCTTTCGGAGAATTTTTCATTCAAACACCCCAAGAGCTGCCTCATCTGCTTGCGCAAGTACCCATGCTTCAGATCCATATAACATAGCACGGGTAGTATCAGCGTCTGGTAAAGTGTGAGTTTGGTCTGGCGCGATGTGGCCTGGTTTCTAAACAGCCTAAAATCCCTCTCCGAATTTCAAAACTGTTGTTGTATATAAAATCTTTAACTACCTCGAAGCTGTAGTTCTGAAGTTCTACAGTTGGTCCGAGTCTACTGGACGTCTTGCGCGTTGATACCATCTGTTTGGTCTTCTCGCCGTTTACTGCCAGACCCACTTTGGCAGACTCCTTCTCAATTTGTTCAAAAGTGGCTGTTACCGCTCGCAATGTTCGACCCATTATGTCGATGTCATCGGCGTAGGCGAGTAACATGTGTTGTTTGGTACAGAGTGTCATTTCTATTCAATTTTGCCTCTCGTATGGCCTTTTCCAGCAGGATGTTAAAAAGATCACACGACAAACTGTCACCTTGTCTGAATCCTCGTTCGGTATTGAAGGTCTCCGATAGGCCCTTTCCTACTTTAACTGCTGACCTTGTACCACTTAAAGTTATTCCGCATAGTCGTATTAATTTTGCAGGAATGCCGAACGTAGACATGGCTTTAAACACCACTGAAAGGATAGAGCTGTCGAATGCGGCTTTATAGTCGACGAATAGGTGGAATGTGTCGATGTCGATTTTTCGTGGGTCTTTTCCAGGATTTGGCGCAGAGTGAAAATATGGTCAATGGTGGATTAGCCACGTCTGCAGCCGCATTGGTATGGTCCAATGATGCCATTGACCATTGGCTTCAGTCGTTCACACAGCATACTGGATAGGATATAAGATGGAAAGGAGACTTATTCCTCTATAGTTGGCACATATCGTCTTGTCTCCTTTTTGTCTCACATTAGTAGACATTTCCAAAATTTCCTTCATACCCCAATCCAAAACTCCAACAGTGATCCTTACCACCATTTAGTATGCATTAGTACGAATCAGTTCACCCAAAATTGTAACAAATTTAGTATCTATTAGCATGAATTTCCAAAAATATTTCCAATGTTACACTCCAACATTGACCATATTTCCAAATTTCAGTGCTTCAGCCCTATCGGTACACCCAAATCCACATTTGGTACATATTAGTACGAATTTCCAAAACTTTCTACAAAGCCCAATCCTACACACCAACAGTGGCCCTAACATCAAATTTTAAGATTCGAGCTCGATTGGTTCACCCTAATCCAAATTTGTTACCATTTAGTACACATTAGTACGAATTTCCAAAACTTTCTACAAAGTCCAATCCTACATCCAAACAATGATCTTAACTGCAAATTTCAGGATCCCAGCTCTATCAGTTCACCCAAAATTCAAATTGTACCAAAGTTAGTACCATTTAGTACCCATAAATATGAATTTCCAAAACTACATCCAAACACCAATCCTATACTCCAACAGTGCCATTATTTCCAAATTTCTGGATCCCAGCTCTATCAGTTCACCAAAATCCACATGTGGTACAATTTTGAACAAATTAGTACAAATTTGGGATAGTACCCATAAATATGAATTTCCAGAACTACATCCAAACACCATCCATCCATACTCCAACAGTACCATTATTTCCAAATGTCAGTATCCCAGCTTTATCAGTTCACTCAAATCCACATTTGGTACAATTTTGAACAAATTATTACAAATTTCCAAAATTGTCTACGTATCCCAATCCTACACTGCCACAGTAACCCGAACTTAAAATTTCAGGATTCCAGCTGTATTGGTTCATCTAAATTTTAAATTGTACCAAATTTAGTACACATTGGTACGAATTTTCAAAACTATCTACGTAGCCCAACACTTCACCCCAACAGTGATCCTAACATCAAATTTTAAGATTCCATCTCAATCGATTCATCCAAATCACATTTGGTACAATTTAGAACAACGTCATACATTGGTTCACACAAAATTTAAATTGCACAAAATTTAGTTCACATTAGTAGGAATTTTCAAAACTTCCTAAATAGCTCAATTCTACCCCCAACAGTGATCCTAACTCCAAATGTCAAGATTCCACCCAAAACCAAATTTGGTACTATATAGTACACATTAGTACGAATTTTCAAAATTCCCTACATACTCGAATTCTACACGCCAACAATGATAATAACTCCAAATTTCAGAATCCCAGCTCTATTGGTTCAACCAAATCCAAGTTGTACCAATTATCCAAATTTAGTTTCATTAGGCAAAAATTATGTCCATAAGTACCGACGCCAACCATCCAATAAATCTTCCTGCATACCCAGATCCTACTAAACATTTTAGTACTTTTCGCATACTTATACTTCGTATGTCCAAAAAATCCTTTCCAATATATATTCTACACTCCATCAGTGACCCTCATTTAAAATTTAAGAGTTCTAGCTCTACCGGTTCGCCAAATAAAAACCAGTAAGGAAAGTAGTAAAGTCGGACGGTGCCGACTATATGATACCCACTTTGGGTATATATGTATCCTAACTGACGACGCGTTTTTTTACATTTCTACATCTGAACCGATTTCAGGGAAGCTTGCCAGAGACTAATTTATATTACTTCAGTACGTGGTGTCAATCGGCCTAGCTATGGATCTTTTCACAAAGCTTAGCAGCATTATTTTAGACTTAATTCAGTACCCTATACCAAAATTCGTGCAAATCGAAAGATATATAGGGACTTTGGTGCACCAATGGCATAAAATCGGACGAAAATATATATGGGAGCGATATCTAAATCTGAACCGATTTTCATGAAATTTAACCCACATCATTCTAGGCTTAATTCAGTACGCTGTGCCAAATTTCGTGCAAATTGAAAGATACTTAGGGACTTTGGTGAGCCATTTACCTGAAATCGGACGAAAATATATTTATGGGAGCTATATCTAAATATGAACCGATTTTCATGAAATTCAACGCACATCGTTTTCGACTTAATTCAGCACGCTGTGCCAAATTTCGTGCAAATCGAAAGCTATATAGGGACTTTGGTACACCCTTTACATTAAATCGGACGAAAATATATATGGGAGCTATATCTAAATCTGACCCGATTTTCACGAAATTTAACACACGTCATTCTTGACTTAATTCAATACGCGGTGCCAAATTTCGTGCAAATCGAAGGGTAAATAGGGACTTTGGTGCTCTATTTACCTAAAATCGGACGAAAATATATATGGGAGCTAGATCTAAATCTGAACCGATTTTCACAAAATTTAACACACATCGTTCTAGATTTAATTCAGTACGCTGAGCCAAATTTAGTACAAATCAAAGGATTTATAGGGACTTTGGTGCAATATTTACCTAAAATCGGACGAAAATATATATGGGAGCTATATCGAAATCTCGACAGATTTTCACGAAACTCACCACTCGTCATTCTAGACTCAGTTTATTTTTTGCATTTTTTTTGCACATCGAAGCATATAAAGGGACTTTGGTGCACTATTTACCTAAAATCGGACGAAAATATATATGGGAGCTATATCTAAATCCAAACCGATTTTTACAAAATTTAACACACATCGTTCTAGACTTAATTCAGTACGCTATGCCAAATTTCGTGCAAATCGAAGTGTATATAGTGGCTTGGTGCACCATTTAGCTTAAATCGGACGAAAATATATATGGGAGCTATATCTAAATCAGAACCGATTTTTACGAAACTTAGCACACATCATTCTAGGCTTAATTCAGTACACTGTGTCATATTTCGTGCAAATCGAAAGATATATAGGGACTTTGGTACACCATTTACATTAAATCCGACGAAAATATATATGGGAGCTATATCTAAATCTCAACCGATTTTTCCCAATTTCAATAGTGTTCGTCCTTGGGCCAAATAAGTGACCTGTGCCAAATTTCATCCAATTCGGATCATAAATGCGACCTCTACTTTGTTTACAATTTAACATCGACAGACAGACAGACGGACGGGCATGCATAAATCGACTTAAAAAGTGATTCTATGCATATTCTCAAAAGGAACCATGTGTCTATCACTTATTAAGCAACCAAAAATGACCTCTGAAAAAAATATTTAAAAACCAGTGAGCGGAGCAGTATAGTCGGACGGCGCCGACCATATGATACCCTAAACAACTTCCACGAAAGTCTAACTTTCTGTGATTTGATGTTATGAGCTTGGGCAATATTTCGCGATATTTGCACCCTCTTGACGGACTAGAGGTAAACCAATATTACTAATATTCAGCACAGCCTTTTTAATTACTTGTCCAGATTCCCTTCCCCCTTTCGTTTTGTGAAGTTCGGCTGTCAATTGTGGCCTATAGATCGACTCCAAATTACCCCAAAAATTAAGTTTTCGGTCCACTATATCCCAAAACTATTATCTGATCATCACCGAAAATTATAAGCGTTGTCCTTGACCATAACTGGGACCTCATGAAACATTTCAAAGCGAACAGCGCTACTTTCCCGCCATACAGTGTGGTAATGGGTTACTAAATAATGTCTGAATACGTAAGCACCTGCAAATATTTGAGTGTTACTCCCACATCCGGTTACATACGACAATATAATTGGTATCGATTTAAAGGTCAACCATTTCTCTGCGATATACTATCAACATTTTGGGTCTATGTCCTGCAGGAGTAAATATATACGGTATAGAATACAATTTTTTTCATTTTTTACACAAAAGTCAGGGTCCATATGACCCGCTTAATATTGATCGATCTTTATCAAAACAGTCATGCTTATTCTTTTGCCCTATCCCCTTCCCCCTGCAAGAGTTCGCGATGTTTGGGCTATAATTGCGGCCTCTGGAGCGACCACATAAACGGAAAAAAAATTTAGTATTTGGTCCATTTCATCCCCTAAATATTAACCGATCTTTACCAAAAACAATAGGGGTCTTTATTGGCCAGAACCCATCCTACATGTAAAATTTTGTGAAGATTGGTTCATAGCTGTGCCCTGTATCGTGTTTACAAATTATAATGGACAGACGGACGGACGGACACACATGTCTAGATCGACTCATCTAGTCGAGATATGACTTATGATTGGTATACTTAAAGGAGGGTCTAGGACCAATATTTCGCGGCGTTACAAACTTTTGGGGCTGCACAAAGCTATAATACCCTGACAACATAGTTGTGTAGGGTATAAAAATCCACGCCTTGTATTGGTCTCTAAAAAAATATTTTTAAAAATCCACGCCTTGTATTGGTCTCTAAAAAAATATTTTTAAAAATCCACGCCTTGTATTGGTCTCTAAAAAAATATTTTTAAAAATCCACGCCTTGTATTGGTCTCTAAAAAAATATTTTTAAAAATCCACGCCTTGTATTGGTCTCTAAAAAAATATTTTTAAAAATCCACGCCTTGTATTGGTCTCTAAAAAAATATTTTTAAAAATCCACGCCTTGTGTTGGTCTCTAAAAAAATATTTTTAAAAATCCACGCCTTGTATTGGTCTCTAAAAAAATATTTTTAAAAATCCACGCCTTGTATTGGTATCTAAAAAAATATTTTTAAAAATCCACGCCTTGTATTGGTCTCTAAAAAAATATTTTTAAAAATCCACGCCTTGTATTGGTATCTAAAAAAATATTTTTAAAAATCCACGCCTTGTATTGGTCTCTAAAAAAATATTTTTAAAAATCCACGCCTTGTATTGGTCTCTAAAAAAATATTTGTAAAAATCCACGCCTTGTATTGGTCTCTACAAAAATATTTTTAAAAATCCACGCCTTGTATTGGTCTCTAAAAAAATATTTTTAAAAATCCACGCCTTGTATTGGTCTCTAAAAAAATATTTTTAAAAATCCACGCCTTGTATTGGTCTCCAAAAAAATATTTTTAAAACATCGTTTATTTTTGTTGTTGTCCTTATTGACCTACTAAGGATATTTCCAAGTTTCCAATACTTTTTTTCAAAATTCAAATTAACCTCCTAACCTATTAAAGTTACATTCAAGCAATTATTGGAAAATTTCAAACTCGTTAGCATTGAATTCTACTTTTTTGTTGTTAGAAAACTTTAATCATTAGCGCAATAATGTACCCAGCAAATAGGCCATAACCATCCCCACCACCCGCAATATCAAACAATTGACTCAAACGATTTTGATATTTTTCTATAGTTATAAAATATATTTTTGTAGGCATGAATAATAATCTGAATGCTAAACTTTTTCAAAAAATCAGAACGTTTTGTTCCTATTGGTTCCTTGGTGCGTCAAGTACTTAAAATCAAACTATAATAAAATGGAGCTATATCTAAATGTGGACCGATTTTCACGAAACAACGCAGACATCAATCTAGGCTCAATTCAGTACGTTATGCCAAATTTCGTGCAAATCGAAAGATATATAGGGACTTTGGGGTACCATTTACATGAAATCGGACGAAACTATATATGGGAGCTATATCTAAATCTGGACCGATTTTCACAAAACTTTACATACATCATTCTAGACTTAAGTGATTAGGCTGTACCACATTTCGTGCAAATCGAAAGATATATAGGGACTTTGGGGCACCATTTACATGAAATCGGACGAAACTATAAGTGGGAGCTATATATAAGTGGGAGCTATATAGAAATCTGGACTGATTTCCATAAAACTTGGCAGACATCCTTCTAGGCTCAATTAAGTACGTTATGCCAAATTTCGTGCAAATCGAAATATATATAGGGACTTTGGGGTACCATTTACATGAAATCGGACGAAACTATATATGGGAGCTATATCTAAATCTGAACCGATTTCCACGAAACTTTACAAAATCATTCTAGACCTAAATGAATAGGCTGTACCAAATTTCGTGCAAATCGAAAGATATATAGGGACTTTGGGGCACCATTTACATGAAATCGGACGAAACTATATATGGGAGATATATCTAAATCAGGACCGATTTTCATGAAACTTGGCAGACATCATTCTAGGCTCAATTCAGTACGTTATGCCAAATTTCGTGGAAATCGAATGATATATCGGGACTTTGGGGCACCATTTACCTGAAATCGGACGAAACTATATATGGGAGCTATATCTAAATCTGGACCGATTTTCTCTAAACTTGGCAGAAATCACTCTAGGCTTAATTCAGTACGTTATGCCAAATTTCGTGCAAATTAAAAGATATATAGGGACTTTGGGGCACCATTTACATGAAATCGGACGAACCTATATAT
>NW_026881027.1:0-32745 GCF_032173495.1 Musca vetustissima | reverse complement strand
CCTTCCTACCCACTTACTTCACAGAAGGCAATTTCCTTTTTCACATTATCCTCCGGTTGTTTGCCACTTGGAAATGCAAAAGCAACAATAATAACAGCAACAACAACATAAAGATTTCATGGCCAATTTTATCATCATTTTGACCTTCTCTCCACTTGAAATCATGGCGATGGCGTGGGAGAAAAAGTGATGAAAATTGAATGTTTATATGTATACTAGCCTATACCCGCTACTTCGTTAGCGAATGTGGGATGTCTATACTAAATTTGGTGTAATTTTTTACCATTTGTACTCTTGTAATACTTATTTTGGAAAAAAATCACATATAGCTTCACCTAAATCCAAATTGAATATCAGTTAATGTAAATTAATACAAATTTCCATAACTACCTACTTTAACAATCATAAGTAGGAATTTCCAACACTTCCCACATACCCCAATCTTAATTCCAAATGTCAGGATTCTATCGGTTCACCTAAATCCAATTCGTATCACATTTAGTACCACTTAGAACACATAAGTAAAAAATTTCCATTACTGCCTACATCATGCAATCCAATTGAAATCATGAATTAGATAAAATCTTAATAATAATCCAAGTAGTATCAAATTTAGTGCAGAATTTCCAAAACTTCCTACTTAACCCAAAAATACACTCCCACAGTGATCCTAAATCCAAGTTTCAGGATTCCAACTCTATTGGTTCACCCACAATTCAAATTTTAGCAAATTTAGTACATAGTTGTATCAATGTCCAAAACTTCCTACATACCTCAATCCAAAACCTCCTTTTTAGCCCAAATCAACACCCCCACAGTGTTCCTAAATCCAAGTTTCAGGATTCCAACTCTATCGGTTCATCCACAATTTAAATTGTACCAAATTTAGTACACAGTAGTACGAATTTCTAAAACATTCTACACACCCCAATCATATCCAAAAACCAACACTGATCCTAAAACCAAGTTTCAGGTTTCCACCTCTATCCTCCACAGTGATCCTGAATGAAAATTTCAGGATTCAAACTTTATCACTTCACCCACAATTTAAATTGTACCGAATTTGGTACACTTAGTACAACTTTCTAAAACTTCCTACATACCCCAAACCTACACCCCCACAGTGATAGTAAATCAAAATTTCATGATTTCAACTTTATCGGTTCACCCACAATTTAAATTGTACCAAATTTAGTACACATTAGTACAAATTTCTAAATCTTCCTACATATTTCAATCTTACACCTCAACAGTGATCCTGACTCCAAATTTCATGATTCTAGCTCTATTGGTTCACCTAAAATTCTAATTGAACTAAATTTAGTACCATTTAGTACCCATAAGTATTATTTTCTTAAACTGATTCCTGACCCTAATCCTACATCCCTACAATGATCCTAACTCCAAAATTCATTGTTCCAGCTCTATCGGTTCACCCAAATTCAAATTGTACCAATTATTGTACGATTTAGTACTTTTTGTACACATAAGTAAAAAATTTCCAAAACTACGTACATATCCCAATCCTACACTCCGACGGTAATGTTAATTTCAATTTTCAGGATTCCAGCTCGATTTGTACCTCCAAATCAAATTTGTACCAAATATAGTACCATATAGTACTTTTCGTACACATGAGTACACGCTTTCCAAACTCTCATCATATCGACCCTACTTCTCAACGTTAATTTACATACTAAATTTCAAGTTTTTAGCTCACTCCATTCACATGCTACGAAATTGTACCAAATTTAGTACATTTTCGCACTTTTCGGATAGTTATAGTTCGAATTTCCAAAAACCCTTTAGTACATCTATCCTACACTCAATCAACGACCACCAACCCAAATTTCACAGTTTACTCTTTGATTAGTATAGATTAAATTGGTACCAAATATAGTATCATATAGTACTTTTCGTACACATGGGTACACGCTTTCAAAACCATCTCCTTAAATAGACTCTACATCTCAACCCTAATTCGCATTCCACATTTCAAGTTTTTGGCTCTATACATTCACATACTACGAATTTGTACATACATTTTAGTACTTTTCGGATAGTTATAGTTCGAATTTCCAAAAACCCTTTGCTACACCAATCCTACACTGCATCAGCGACCACCATTCCAAATTTCAGAGTTCTAGCTCTACCGGTTCGCCAAATACAAATGATATCACATTTAGTACTTTTCGTACCGTTCTAGTCCACATTTCAAGTTTTTGGCTCTATCCATTCACATGCTACGAATTTGTACCAAATTAAGTACATTTTAGTACTTTTCGGATAGTTATAGTTCGAATTTCCAAAAACCCTTTGCTACACCTATCCTACACTGCATCAGCGACCACCATTCCAAATTTCAGAGTTCTAGCTCTACCGGTTCGCCAAATACAAATGATATCACATTTAGTACTTTTCGTACCGTTCTAGTACAAATTTCCAAAAACCCAGCCTTATCTGTCACCTTTGGACCAAGAGTGACCCTCACCCAATATTTCAAGATTCTAGCTTCAGTCGTTTCGTCTGGGCGTTGATGAATCGTTAAATCAGTAATCGTTACTCCTTTATTAGTATAGATTAGTACTTTTCGTACCGTTCTAGTACGAATTTCCAAAAACCCAGGCTTATCTGTAACATTTGGGCCAAGAGTGACGCTCACCCAAAATTTCAAGATTTTATCTTCAGCCGTTTTGTCTGGGCGTTGATGAATCGTTAAATCAGTCAGTCAGTCAATCACTTTACTCTTTTATTAGTATAGATTAACGGATATACATCGACTGAGAGGATGGTGGATACATTAAGGTTGACTTGAGGAGTGATTTTTAGTAGATCTTCAAATATAAATACGAGTCTATATTGTCAACCCACACCCAGTGAATAGCAAATAAATTAACAGATTTAACTTTTTTCTTAAAAAAAAATAATTTAAAGGGACATTTAATAAAAATAATATTCTAAATTTAATATTTTTTATCAAAATTTCCTTTAAAAGTCACTTAAATTTTGTTAACTATTTTTTTTATTAAAAAAAATATTTAATTTATGTCAATATACGTTAAAAATAACATTCAACAATTTTAATGATGTTTCCACCAATACCACCATTGCAGTTATTAAAAGTGTGGCTATATATAGCTATGCTATATATGCTATATATATATATATATATATATATATAATATATTTATAAATATATGTGTTTGTATACACATACACACGTATTTAAATATTGTTCAAGTGTCAACATAACACCCAGTACGACAGCGTGTACTGGCTGGCCTACTTCGATAAACATCTAACCACAGGTAATGTTTTTATTTGACATTAAAAACAGCCACCAAACCATTCGACCGCTCCCGCCCCTCCGGCAAAATTGTATTTCGTGATGAATATTAACTTTACTATCTATAAAATAAAATTTCCGCTGAAAAATCGCATACATATTATTTTTGTTTATTTAATGACCATTTAATAAGAAATGAAAATTGTTGCACATTTTTGGTAAATTTAAAACCTGGAGCTATACATTTTAATATAATTCTAGGGGACATATCAACAATTATTACAAAGAAGTAAGAACGGCATTGAGGTGGGCATTCAGGTATATTGGAGCCATGCAATAACATGGACCTACATAGGCGATTTCTTGAAAATATTTATCTTCACTTGGTTGTGTGCAAGATTTTGCATTGCGTACTAACTAGCATACTAGTATATGCCCTAAAAATATATAATCGAAAATACAGACACTCAATTCTAGCCTAGAAAGTTCAATATACCGAAAATAAAGCGGGCCGTTATATGGGTCCAAAATTTCCTAGCTAAAATGTCGAAATAATAAAAAGTATGTGTCTGCAAGAATGTTTTTCCTCCTCCAAGAAACAGAAATGTCCCACACTTCGATGGAAAATTGCTGCAAAGTGCTTCAAATATACCGAAATCGGAGGCGAGATATTTACGCGGAGGCTATACCAAACCATTGTCCTATATTGAAAATTTTTGGCAGAAGTTTCTTCGAAAATATATGTGGGAGATACATCTAAATCTGCACCGATTTTCACGAAACTTCACACATACATTATTCTAGTTTTAATTTAGTACGCTGTACCAAAATTCGTGAAAATCGAAAAATATATAGGGACATTGATGTACCAATTACCTTAAATCGAACGAAAATATATATGGGAACTATATCTAAATCTTAACCGATTTTCATGAAACTTAGCACACATTATTATTGACGCAATTCAGTACGTTATGCTAAAATTCGAGCAAATCGAATGATTTTCAGGGACTTTGGTGCACCATTTACCTAAAATCGGGCGAAACTACATACGGGAGCTATATCTAAATCTGAACCGATTTTCACGACACTTAGCACACGTCATTCTAGACTCAATACAGTACGTTATGTCAATATTCGAGCAAATCGAATGATTTTCAGGGACTTTGGTGCGCCATTTACCTAGAATCAGGTGAAACTATATATGGGAGCTATATCTAAATCTGAACCGATTTTCACGAAACTTAGCACTTCATTCTAGACTTAAATCAGTACGCTATGCCGAAATTCATGCAAATCGAATGATTTTCAGGGACTTTGGTGCACCATTTACCTAAAATCGGGCGAAACTACATACGGGAGCTATATCTAAATCTGAACCGATTTTCACGAAACTTACCACTCATCAGTCTAGACTTAATTTAGTACGCTATGATAATTTTCTTGCAAATCGAAGGATATAAAGGGACTTTGGTACTCCATTTACATAAAATTGGACGAAAATATATATGGGAGCTATGTCGAAAACTGAACCGATTTTCTCGAAACTTACCACTCATCAGTCTAGACTTCATTCAGTACGTTATGCCGAAATTCATGCAAATCGGATGATTTTCAGGGACTTTGGTGCACCATTTACCTAAAATAGGACGAAACTAAATATGGCAGGTAACACACATCATTCGAGACTTAATTCAGTACGATATGCAATATTTCGTGCAAATCGAAATAAATATAGGGACTTTGGTGCACCAATTTTATCAAATGGGGTGAAAATATATGGTAGCTATATCTAAATATAAACCGATTTTTACGAAACTTACCATAATGTTTCCCAATTTCAAGAGGGTTCGTCCATGGGCAAAAGAAATGAGCTGTGCCAAATTTCATTTAAATCCGACCTATACTTTGTTTACAATTCAAAATGCACAGACGGACAAACGGACATGGATGAATCGACTCAGAAAGTGATTCTATGCATATTCTCAAAAGGAACCATGGGTTTATCTCGTTTCCTTATGTCTGTTACAAACATATGAACAAAGACATAATACCCTGTAACACAGGGTGATGAAGGGTATAAATAGGTGAACGCTTTCAAAATACCGAGGTACCTCATAACAGGGATCTGCATCACAAAACTGTGTTTCTCATCCTCTAAGATTCTTCATAACATGGACTTATTTTCTTTACACTTCAAGAATCCAAGATGCAATTTTGGTAAGAATCCGGTTAAAACGCTCAATCAAACCTCAACATCCCAGAAGATCAAATTACAGCGGCAAAAAGCTTTAACATACAGACAATTGAGCAGGGTCTTTACATGGATCTAGGAGGCAGGTGGTACCAAAAGAAGTGGTCCCACCCACGGAATTTATCTAATTTAGCTAAATATAATGTTAGGAACAGCAATGATGAGATCAATTCGGCTAGGATTTTTTGAATAATTTCAACACTTTTTGATTTGTTCCACTTGGGATCTAAACCCAAATATTAAAATAAATATAAATCTTCAAACATTAAATAATGTAGACCATACTATCGATTCAAATAAAGATTTCAGGATTTTTTTTTTATTTTATGTTTTTCACCCTTTATACAAATGTTCGTCTATTGGGAACAGTTGTGTTGAGGGATTCCTTTTGAACGAAATTTTGTACTAAATAGCACATTACCACAGCCAAAAATAATAAAATCTTCATACTACAATATATGTGTATTGGTCCATTTTTAGGTAAACCCCAATTTTCAGTAAATTTTCTCATCAAACGTGTCTGAAATTAATTAATTCTGCTTCGGAGTGGGTTAGACATCTCCTTGGAAAAATGTCAGTTTATGTCTACTATTTTGGTATATTTCCTAAAATCGATAGCTTCCGTTTTCCATGACATCGAAATAGCCACGGTTTCCAACATCATTCGTCTATAATTCTATGAAAACTTCTTTAAACATTCATTTCAGTACAAATTTACTCATAGAGAGCGAGAATCCATCCGTTCCTTATAAATTATTAAATAGTTATAACAACATATGTTGTTCATCCCTGTAGGGTATAAAAAAATTTTACAAACCGAACTTAAGACATTTTTTAAACGTTATTTTTTCTTTATAAATATTTTTTTTTTTTGCTGTTATTATAACATACAATAATCACTTAAATATATGAATGTAATAATTATCTCCAATTTATTATGCATACAAAAGAAAATGTAACTATTAAGTAATTATAATCACTCCACACACACACACACAACATTGCCTGGGGTCTTCCTTCTATTAATTTAATTTATTTACTTTCAAATAATTTCTTCGAATAACTGAACAAAACACTTGAAATTGTTGCCATTAGTGTTTTTCTTCTTTTGTACTTCCACTTCTTCGTCTATTCTTTGGCTTTTGTAAACACAGCATCATTTGAATTCACAGTAAAGTGTTTGAATAGCTTTCCTATTGTTTAGCTACGTCTTTGTTGTTTTTCATCGATGTTGAATAAATACATGTGTATGTAAGTAGGTGGGTGGGTGTGTGTGTGTGAGTGTATGCACTGCAATTACGTAAACATGATGCATACACAATAGAATTATTTTCATCATCATCATTATCAACAGCATCCTTAATGCCCGTCAACAGCCCCACCATCAATGGCGAAATGGAAATAACAAACAAATAAATAAAATAAAATTTATATAAAAAATGCAAAGAATATCAGTTATTCGAAATGATTGTTAGCAAAATGTTAACTTCGGGGCAGAGAATACATAACAGTAAATCAATGTCGTAATGGTATTTTCATAGGTAGTAAGAGTGTATCATTAAAAATAGAGGCGGGTTCTATGCATTTTGAAGGTTAATAAGAGGTTTTAAAATAATAAATTTTAAAGAAGTGAAAATGTCGTTTAGTTTTATCGGGCCCATCTGTTTTTATACCTACAACATGTTATGAGCGTGTTTTTCCTTATTATCTGATAGTAGGTTATTTATGCTTTGATTGAATTCAATGCCAAACTTTAAAATACCGAAAATTAGGAAAAAATAAACGAGATAGGCAGATGGTTCCTTTTGAGAATATACATAGAATCACTTTCCTACTCGATTTATGCATGTCCGTATATTTGTCCATATTAACAAAGTACGCATTTGTGATCCGAAATGGATAAAATTTGACACAGATCACTTACTTGTTCCAAGAACGAACTCTATTAAAATTGGAGAAAATCGGTTCAGATTTAGATATAGCTCACATATAAAGTTTCGTCCAATTTTATGTGAATAATGCACCACACTTCCAATATTTGTCCGATTAAGACAACATTTTGCTCAGAGTACTAAATATGGTTCAGACAGATGTATGTGAAGTTTCGTTGAAATCGGTTCAGATTGAGATGTAGCTCACATATATAGTTTCGTCCAATTTTATGTGAATGAAGCACCAAATTCCCAAAATTTGTCCGATTGAGACAAAATTTTGCACAGAGTATTGTCGGCCCTGTTGGACTTTTGAACTTTCATTACTAATTTTAATTAAGCAGAAAATCTTATATAGGTCCATGTTTTGCTATAGCCCCATATTCGGTATTTTGGGAATTTTGTGCACATTTTCAAATTAATTGACTATAATTTGATATTTTGGCTATCAAATATACTTTTACAGAGTTTGGCTCTTCTTCGAAGATCAATACAGCCGAGTGCTTTCGGGATCATACGCAGAGATCAATAAAGGAGGCCCTCCATCGATGTTGAAGTGACTCCCATAAATTTGCGTACACCTAAACACTTACCCTTTCGTATTGCCTTCGTACCTTCATTTATTTTACAACACATATTAAAATGTAACTTCATCCTAATACTAACGACATTTTTATTTCTTAATCTATATATATTAAAGAGCTTAGTGTTAAGTGAGTGAGTGACTGACTGACAGATCATCGCCCAGACCAAACGGCTAAAGCTTGAAATTTTCAGTGAGGGTTGCTGTTGATGTGTAGGCGTGAGATAAGGCTGGGTTTTTGGAAATTCGTACTAGAAGGGTACGAAATGTACCAAATATGGTACCCTTTGTATTAGGCGAACGGGAACAGCTAGAATTCTGAAATTTGGCATGTGGGTCACTGATGGAAAGTTAGAAAGATGTACAAAAGGGTTTTTGGAAATTCGACCTTTAAGTGTACTAAAAGTACTAAACTTTACTAAAATTAGTTCTAATTGTATATGTATTGAGCATATATAGCTAGAATCTTGAAATTTTACATGGAATATAGGTTGGGAAGTGGTGTTGATGTATGGGAATGGTTTATGAAATTAGTACATATTTATATAAAAAGTACAAAATGGTACTAAATTTAGTACTTTTTGCGTTTAAATGGGTGTATAGAGATGGAAGACTGAAAATCGGAATTAGAACTATTATTGTAGTACAGGATTGAGGTAGCTTTAAATCGTACTTATGTGTACGAAAAGTACTAAATGGTACTAAATTTGGTACATGTTTGATTTAGGTGAACAGATAGAGCTGATGTCTTTAAATTGGGGATTAAAATGGCTGTTGGAGTGTAGAATTGAGGTAGTTTAGGAGTCGTAGTAAGTTGTACTTAGTGATACAAAAAGTTCTATATGATACTAAATTTAGTACAATTTGGATTTTGTTTGAAATGATAGAGCTGTAAACCTGAAATTTGGAAGTAAGATAACTGTTGAAGATTTGGCTATAGACACATCTTTGGAAATTCGTATTTATGTGTACGAATAGTACTAAACGGAACTAAATTTGGTGAATGGAGAGATCTGGAAACCTAAAATTTGGAATAATGGTTGCGGTTGGAATATACAAATGAGATGTGGAAGCATAGTACTTATGTGTACTAAATGGTACTATATTTGGTACAACTTAATTATTTGTGAACGAATAGAGCTAGACTCCAGAATTTTCGAATTAAAATTACTGTTGGAGTGTAGGATAAAAGTACTAACTTGTACAAAATGGTTTACAAATTGTTTTTGTGTGAACGGAATGAATTAATATAACAGTTTGAGAGCAGGATTGAGATATGGCGGTAGTTTTGAAAATTCGTAATACGTGTGCTAAATGGTACAATTTAATTTTGAGTGAACGGATAGATATGGAAAACTTTAATTTGGAATGAAAGATTATAGAATTAAGGTAGTATTGGAATTACGTACTTATGGATACGAGAAGCACTAAACGGTACTAAATATGGTACAATTCGTTTTGTGTAAGCGGGAAACATAAAATTTGGGATTAAAATTAAGGATTGGATTGTAGGATGAGACATGGAGTTAGTTTTAAAAATGCGTAATTATGTGTACTAAATGGTACAAAGTTTAGTACAATTTAGATTTGAGTAAAGGGGATAGAGATGGAAAACGTATATTTAAAAAAATTAAATTACTATTAGAGTACAGGATTGAGACAGTGTTGAAAATTCGAACTCATAAGTACGAAAAGTACTAAATATGGTACAATTTAGTACCATATTTAGTATGGTATCTATGTGAACGGATAGGGCTGGGATCCTGAAATTTGTCATTAAAAATAGTTTTGGAGTGTGAAATTGAGAAGTTTTAGAAACTCGTACTAACGTCTACGAAAAGTAATAAATGATACTAAATTTGATACAATTTGCATGTTGGTGAACGGGTAGAGCTGGGATCCATAAATGTGCACTTAAGGTTATTATTGGAGTGCATGACTGAGGTAGTTTTGGAAATTCGTACTTATGGGTACGAAAAGCACAATGTGGACTTGAGTGAACGATTAGAACTCGAAATCTGAAATTTGACACTTAGGTTACTGTGGGAGTGTAAGAAAAGTACAGAATGGTACCATATCTGGTAAAATTTGGAGAACAGACAGAGTAGAACTTACGATTGGTTTGGAATAATGAGATAGGTTTGTAATATGGGTACGAAAAGTACAGTACCAGATTTGGTACCAATCTGGTATAATTTGTTTTTTAATGAACAGACAGAGCTGGAATGCTCAAATTTGGACTTACGATTACTATTTGAAAGTAGGATTGAGGTACATTTGAAAATGTGTACGTATGAGTACGAAAAGTACTAAATTTGGTACGGTTTGGACTTTGGTCGAATTAAGATTACTATTAGAGTGTGGGATTGATGCAATTTTAGAAATTCTCACTTAGGAGTATAAAAAGTACTAAATGGTACTAAATTTGGATTTGGTTGACCCCAGAGATTTGTAATTTACATTATTGTTAAAGTGTAGTATTGAGTTATGGCGACATCTTTGGAAAATCAAATTTATGTGTACGAATAGTAAATAGAATAGAAAATGCACTAAATTTGAATTTGGGTAACGGAGAATGGAATGTCGGTACCAAGGGGGTTTTGGAAGTAATTGGTACTAAATTTAGTGGAAGTGATGGAACTTATGTGTTCGAAAAGTGCTAAATGAAACTAAATGTGGGACCTGTACGTATTTGCTAAAATCTGATCTATATTTAATCTGTGTAATAAAATAAAAAATGGATTTCGGAAGAAGAGTACTAAATGGTAATAAACTTGATATTAGATGTAGAAATAGAGATGGAATTCAAAACTATAGTACAACAAATTATACAGTATTCACGATTTCCATATGAAATATTTTTTTATTCCCTTTTCGCATACGAAGTAGCGGGCACTTTGCTAGTCATAATATAAAATTAATTTTTAATCTATATTTTTCTTAATATTTTTTATTTTTTCAGCACGTAGCCGAAACAAACAGGGTACTTCGGATGGACTTATTTCTTGAATTTCTTTAATGGCACATGAAACAAACAAATGTATCTTTATAAACTATTACTAATTTTAACAAGTGAAAAAGCGTTATGTTCGGCCGGGCCGAACTTTGGATACCCTCCACCATAGGTATACTGACAGATACTTGAAATGAAAATATAGGGAACATGCCATAAACCTATACCGATAATTCTACAAACCGGTTTTTGTAAACCATTGTGTACATCAAATACAAATTTCAGCAATTTTTAATGAAAACCCCAATGCGTGGAATGATACTAATAAAGCATGGTAGAATATGCAATGCTCAAACTACTGCAATTTAGATTACAAAATTAGATTACATAGTGTAGGAATTAGCAAATATTTGGGGTTATAATTATATGAGGGTTATGCCTAATTAATGACCGACATATGTCAATTTCGAACCCAATATTTTTGTTTTGTGTCTCAATTTTTTTCCTTCGGAGGTATAATTATATGGGGGAGATGCCTAAATGCTGGCATCTCCCTCCTCATTATCGTCAGGTTCGAGTTTTTTTATCACGATTTCCTTTAGAATTTCTAGGGTAAAACTGAATATTTCGAGTAACGACCATCCCCTATACTATGGAAGAATACGCGTATATGGGGACAACCCCTACACACGGAACTAATCAGCTAACTATTTTAATATAAGAAGGGGGTTATATGGGAACTACCCCTAAAAAGAGGCAAATATTAATAATTTGTGGTACAGGGTATTATGTCTTTGTGCATATGTTTGTAACAGGCAAAAAGAATCGAGATAGACCCATGGTTCCTTTTGAGAATGTGCATAGAATCACTTTCCAAGTCGATTTACGCATGCCCGTCTGTCCGTCCGTCCATGTTAAATTGTAAACAATGTACAGGCCGCATTTATTATTCGAATTGGATGAAATTTGGCACAGCTCATGCATTTAGCCCAAGGACGAACCCTATTGAAATTGGGAAAAATCGGTTCAGATTTAGATGTATCTCCCATATTATTTTCGTCCGATTTAAGGTAAATGGTACACCAAAGTCCCTAAATAGCTTCCGATTTGCATGAAATTTGGCATAGCATACTGAATTTAATCCAGATTGTCCAGATTTAGATATAACTCTTTTATGTAGTTTTATCCGATTTCATGTAAATGGTGCACCAAAGTCCCTATATATCCTACGATTTACACGAAATTTGGCATAGCGTACTGAATTTAGTCCAGACTGATGTGTGCCAAGTTTCGTGAAAATCAATTGAGATTTAGATATAGCTCCGTTATATTATAGATTGGAATTGAAGCACCAAGGATCCAATATATGGCTGATAGGAACAAAAACGTAACCTGTGACAAGTTTCGTTGAAATCGGTTCATATTACGATATAACTTCCATATATATTTTCGCCCGATTTTAAGTAAATTGGACATCAGACTCCTCATGTTAGTCAGATTGACATCAAATTTTGCACAACGTACAAAATTGAGCATGAAGTCGATTTAAATGCTTTTGTCCCATTGTAATAATCGAATGACATGTTTATGGATAGATCTAAGTCGATTCACATTTAGATAAGTATCACAAAATACCGTAAATTGGGAGGTATTTATAAATATCGGTCCAGAAAAAGTGGACCGATATTTATAATTTTTAGTGAAGAAAATAATCCAATGTACTAAATTTCAGAATTCGTTGGAAAAGCGCGCTCAAGAACCCCAAAATATCGTAAATTGGGCGGTACCCTTATATGGGGGCTATGCCTAAACGAACTTGACCTGCCTGCAGACAAAAGTCTACTCTATGCCAAATTTTGGCGAAGATAGCATGATTACAAAAGACGGACAGACTGACGGATATATATACTTTATAGGGTCGGAAATAAATATTTCGATGAGTTACAAACGGAATGACAAAATTAATATACCTTCCATACTATGGTCATTAATTACATTGATTTATTCTTAATCCATTGGTTACCATTTTTTCAAAGGTTTTACAAAGGCAGTACGTTGGTCGTTTGAATTCATTTTGAAGTTATGGCATTTGCGAATTAAATTCAAATTTATCAAGGTTCGACATTTTTTTCTTAATTCCAGAACAGATTTTTTTGTTTTGATTTTGATGATTTGTGTTGTTTCTACAATAAACGCAGAACGCTACGTGGTCTGGCAACCTTTCATGAGTCCGTTTAGGATTAAAGCCTACATTCTCAGATCAGCACAAATAATGTTAACAATTTCAATTTTTCGAATTATAGATCACACCAAAAAATGACAAAACTGTTTATCTCTCAAAAAGTAGCTGATAAGGCAAGTTAGCTGATTATTGTATCAACATAGCAGATCAAATTGCAAATTAAACATTCGTAATTCACGAATTTTGAAAAATCTATCATATAATTTTTTTCTGACAAGTTACAATCGGAATGAGAAATTTAATACAACTTCTATACTATTTCGTAGGGTATATAAATATTTTTTACACTTAACATTCACTTTACAATTTCAATGTCGCCTCCTACTACAAAGATTTAAATTCTAACCCTCTCCATAAGCAAATCCATAAATATTTACGTAATAATATTACACGTGTAAGTCATTTGAATTATTTACAATATTATCACAACATCATCAAATTAACATAACTTATTATGGCAAATTGTTTAGAGTTTATTTTGTCGTTTGTCATCATTGCAATGCGTGATGTACGTAACAATAATATCAGCAGCAGTTACAAAAACAACAAATATGGCAACTATGTCATTACTAGTATTATTATTATTATCCACGGCAGCAGCTTCTGCACATTATCAATGACTTTGTTATTATTGTTGCTGTTGTTGTTATCACAGTCACAATTACATAGACACTGTGTCATCATAAAATATCCTCAAACCTCCGCAACGTTGATATTTTTCTTCACTATATCCCCTATGATTATCATCATTAACAGCACACACAATGGAAGATGAGCACAGGACACGAGAGAGAGAGAGGAAGAGAATCGGAGTAACAACAAAAGTTATTTATTATAAAAAACTCAGCATTGTTTGTTTATTTACTTGATTCTGGTATTTATGTGTAGTCGTCTTGGGTTTATTTTGTTCACTGCATGTAAGTGGGGATATTATGAAAGTGTGTCCTTTGGGGTGTCCTGGTGGAGATTTTCTTGTGCAGATATGTTCGAGTTTCAATTTAGCCCGGTTTTGGCATTTGTAAATTGTCTATATATATCCATGATTTGATATGTCCTCATATCATTTTTATACCCTCCACCATAGTATGGAGGGTATACTAGTTTTGTTTTTCCGTTTGTAACGCATCGAAATAATCATTTCCGATCCTATAAAGTATATATATTCTTGATCAGCGTAAAATTCTATGACGACTAAGCCATGTCCGTCTGTCCGTCTGTCTGTTGTAATCACTCTAGCGTCTAAACGAATTGAGATAGAGCCTCAAAATGTTGCATAGAGTCGTCTTTTGTCTGCAGGCAGGTCAAGTTCGAAGATGGGCTATATCGGTCCACGTTTAGGCATAGCTCCCATATAAGGGTACCCCCCAATTTTCGGTATTTTGGGGTTCTTGAGCGTGTTTTTCAACTGAATTCGCTGAAATTTGGTACTTTGACTTCTCATTGGGTAGCAAATCTCCCCACTAAAAATTATAAATATAGGTCAATTTTTTTCTGGTACCCCCCATATAACGGTACCCCCCAATTTTCGGTATTTTGGGGTTCTTGAGCGTGGTTTTCAACCGAATACGCTGAAATTTGGTACATTGAGTTCTTATTGGGTACTAAGTGTCTCCACAAAAAATTATAAATATAGGTCCACTTTTTCTGGTAGCCCCCATATAACGGTACCTCATAATTTTCAGTATTTTGGGGATTTTGATCGTATTTTTCTGCAGATTTAGCTGTAATTTAGTATTTTGAGTTCTTAACAGGTCCCTAAACTCTCTACAAAAATTTATGAATATAGGTCCATTTTTTCGGATAGCCCCCATATAACGGTACCCCTCAATTTTCGGTATTTTGGGGTTCTTGAGCGCGATTTTCAATCGAATTCGATGAAATTTGCTACATTCGGTTCTAATTGGGTATTAAATGTCCCCACAGAAAATTATAAATATAGGTCCACTTTTTCTGGTAGCCCCCATATAACGGTACCTCCTAATTTTCAATATTTTGGGGATTTTTATCGTATTTTTCCTCCGAATTAGCTGTAATTTAATATTTTGAGTTCTTAATAGGTCCCAAATCTCTCCACAAAAAATTTTGAATATAAGTCCATTTTTTCGGATAGCCCCCATATAAGGGTTCCCCCAATTTTCGGTATTTTGGGGTTCTTGAGCGCGTTTTTCAACTGAATTTGCTGCAATTTGGTATTTTGTAGTCGTATATGGTACCAAATCTCCCTACCAAAAATTATTAATATTCGCCCCCATTTTGGGGTAGTCCCCATATAACCCCCTTTTTTATATTAAAATGGTTATCTGATTTGTTCCACTTCTTCGGTTCCAGAAGAAGTGGACCGATAATCCCCATTTTCGAATTTGAACTAAGATTGGAAGAAATAAAGACGGACCAAGTTTGGATGAAATCTAAATTTTGTAAACGGATTTGGTCCAAAGAAATATGGGATCTAGGACCAATATTTCGATTAGCCACATTTTCACCGTGTTAAAGTGTATACACCCTCAATAGCGATAAATCCATTAAAAATTTATGAATTTTTTATTTTTGTTTATATAATCCCTTTTTAGAAATGTCGGTATAGGTCCACTTTTTGGTATTTTCCTTATATTTTCATTTCAAGTACCTGTCAGTATATCTATGGTGGAGGGTATCCAAAGTTCGGCCCGGCCGAACTTAACGCTTTTTCAATTGTTTTACTTATTTGTAAGGTTCAAGCCGGATTTTTCCACCGAAGTACCTCACTGACAGCTTTCATTGTAGGTCACTAGGACCTCACAGATATCTATTCTTACAGTAAGTCTTATAAATATACTTCGAGACACCCCAATATATAATCTTCACATTTCTTATTGTGATAGCAGTGGGAGTTGCTTGACATTTACAATGTGGTCATCCATTGTTATTGTCTTCCTAGATACTTGGCACATATGTTTCATTCGTTTGGATACTTGCAACTATTCTCCATTCAATTTCTTTTGTTTGGTAAATTGCAGACACAGTTGTACACAACATCTACTATCACACACAGAGACATAAACTCTCCCACACACCCACTCCCTCATAAACATTGTCCACTCAAATCCTCTTTGACAATTGTCAACAACAATCTCTGATTACCTACTATGGCCCCACTATATGACTTGATTACCCGGAACTATTTAAGATAGGGAAAAGAGAATACGGAACAAAGTAACAGATCTATGGCGAAATGTTTCAATACAATGCAAAGAGAATTGAAAATAACCATCCGTAGTCAAGATGGTATGGATTACCATTTAGTATACATAGGATAATGAAAGAATGGATTTTTAAGAAATGCGAAAGTCTGTACTCAGAGATATATTGCAGAGTTTGTATACGGTGAACCAAATATGGTTGTTGGACAACAATATAATACCGGTTTGTAGTATTTTGAGGATTTGTAGTATTTTGAGGATTTGTAGTATTTTGAGGATTTTAGAGTTAAGGGGAACTTATTTTGGAAAATCTGTCTAGCCACAATAGCGGCGAAAGAAGAAACCTCTTATAGGTTAGAATTTTGTACTTTATTTCACACATTTTGAGTGAACGGAATAGAAGGTGCTAAATGGTGATAAATATCATAAATATAAAATAAAAATTACTAAATGGTGCTAAGTTTTGAACAATTCGTTAAGTTCGGCCGGGACGAACTTTGGATACCCTCCACCATAGATATACTGACAGGTACTTGAAATGAAAATATAGGAAATATACCAAAAAGTGGACCTATACCGATATTTCTAAATAGGGATTTATGTAAACCATTATGTACACCAAATACAAACTTCAGCAATTTTTAATGGAGATTTTTCCAAAAATCTGTAAGATCCAAAAATTGGACTGATACTGATATCGCATGGTAGATTATAAAATCCTCAAACTACTGTAATTTAGATTACAAAGTTATATGAGGCAATGCCTAAAGGGGGAAGTGAATATTTGGCGATATCATTATATGAGGCTATGCTTAATTAATGACCGGTATATGTCAATTTTGAACCCAATATTTTAATTGTTTATCTCAATTCTTTCCTTCAGCAGGTGCCTAATTGTCTGCCGATATATTTCATTATCGTCATGTTTGAGTTTTTTTTATCAATGTGTTTAGAAGGCGGAATGCATACAATAGATGGCTAAATAGTCTTTGTAGGGTAAAAATTGACTATTCACCGTAACGACTACCCAACCGCAGCACACGGAACAAATCAGATAACTATTTCAATATAAACAAGTGGAAAAGCGTTAAGTTCGGCCGGGCCGAAATTTGGATACCCTCCAACATAGATATACTGATAGGTACTAGAAATGAAAATATAGGGAACATACCAAAAAGTGTACCTATAACGACATTTCTAAAAAGGGTTTATGTAAACCATAATACAAATTTCAGAAATTTTTAATGGATAATTACACCCTCAGATTTATCTCTATTGAGGGTGTATACACTTTAACACGGCGAAAATGTGGCTAATCGAAATATTGGTTCTAGACCCAACGTTTTTTGGACCAAATCCGTTTCGAAAAATTTAGATTTCATTCAAACTTTTTCCATCTTATTATTTCTTCCAAACTTAGTTCAAATTCGAAAATGGGGAATATTGGTCCACTTCTTCTGGAACCTCCACACAGGGGCTAGGTCTAAATGCGGGTTATAGTTCATTAGAACCTTAAGTTCTACTTGTTTATCTCGGTATCCTCCGCAGGTGAAATGATTACAACAGAGACTTAGAACCAAACTCAAAACGCGGAATAAATCAGATAACTATTTTAATATAAACCAGTAAGGAAAGTTCAAAAGTCGGACGGGGCCGACTATATATATATATATATATATATATATCTACAATATCATGTGGATATAGAAATTTCGCATACATCAGTCGGGACCTAATTCAATACTCGGACCAATATTGGGAGTTTGGTGCACAATTTACTTTAAATCGGACGAAACTATACATCGGAGCTATATCTAAATTTGAACCGATTTCAACAAACCTTGGCATATAACTATCTAGACCTAATTTAATACTCTGTGCAAAATTTTGTCTCAATCGGACCACAATTGGGAGTTTGATGCATCAATAATTTAAAATCGGAAGAAAATATATATGGGAGCTATATCTAAATCTGAACCGATTTTCTTCAATTTCAATAGGGATCGTCCTTGGGCCAATTAAATGACCTGTGCCAAATTTCATCCAAATAGGATCATAAATGCGACCTGTACTTTGTTAACAAAAATACATGGACAGACGGACATTCATAAATCGACTCAGAAAGTTATACTATGCATATTCTCAAAAGGAACCATGGGTCTATCTCGATTATTTTTGCCTGTTACAAACATATGCACAAATACACAATACCCTGCACCACAGTGTGGGGGCTACCAGAAAAATGGACTTATATTTATAATTTTTAGTGGAGATATTTGGTACCCAAAAAGAACGCGCTCAAGAACCCCCAAAATACCGAAAATGGGGGGTATAAAAATACGACCAAAACCCCCAAAATACTGAAAATTAGGAGGTACCGGTATATGGGGGCTACCAGAAAAAGTGGACCTATATTTATAATTTCTTGTGGAGACATTTAGTACATAATAAGAACCCAGTGTACCAAATTTCAGCGAATTCGGTTGAAAAACGCGCTCAAGAACCCCAAAATACCGAAAATTGGGAGGTACCGTTATATGGGAGCTATGCCTAAACGTGGACCGATATATCCCATCTTCGAACTTGACCTGCCATACTATCGTGGAGGGTATAAAAATGAATATACCCCCCATACTATGGTGGAGGGTATAAAAATGGGGGCTATATGGGGACTACCCCTAAAAAGGGGTGAATATTAATATTTTTGTGGGGAGATTTGTTACCATATACGACTACAAAGTACCAAGTTTCGAATTCGGTTGAAAACCGCGCTCAAGAACCCTAATATACCGAAAATTGGGGGGTACCTTTGTATGGGGGGTACCCTTGTATTGGGGCTACCCGAAAAAATTGATCTATATCTATAATTTTTAGTATAGAGGTTTGCTACCCTATAAGAACTCAAAGTACCGAATTTCAGCGAATTCGGTCGAAAAATGCGCTCAAACCCCCCAAAATACCGCAAAATTGGGGGTACCCTTATATGGGGGCTATCCGAAAATATGGACACATATTTTTAATTTTTAGTGGAGATATTTGCTACCCAATAAGAACTCAATGTAGCTAATATCAGCAAATTTAGTTGAAAAATGCGCTCAAGAACCTCAAAATACCGAAATTTGGGGGGAGGGGGGATACCCTTATATGGGAGCTATGCCTAAACGTGGACCGATAAAGCCCATCTACGAACTTGACCTGCCTGCAGACAAAAGACGCCTCTGTGCAAAATTTTGCCGATCTATCTCAATTCGTTTAGACGCTAGAGTGATTACAACAGACAGACAGGCTATATCGTCATCGAATTTTACGCTGATCAAGAGTATATATACTTTATAGGGTCGGAAATGATTATTTCGATGAGTTACAAACGGAAAAACAAAATAAATATACCCTCCATACTATGGTGGAGAATATAAAAATGCACAAAATTTGGATTTGGGTAACGGAGAGAGTAGGAAACCTAAAATTTGGAATGTGGGTCACTGACGGAGAGTTAGAAAGAAGTACCAAAGGGTTTTTGGTACTAAATTTAGTGGTGGTGGTACGGAATCTGATCTATTCTAAATCTCTTTCTTATTTCCATTTCACAGATTTAGAATAGATCAGATTAGATGAGAATGGTAATAAACATGACATTAGATGTAGGAATAGAGGTGTAATTCAAAACTATAGTAAAACAAATAATAGAGTATTGACGACTTTCATATGAAATATTATTTTCTTTTTTTATACCCTCCACCATAGTATGGAGGGTATATTAGTTTTGTTTTTCCGTTTGTAACGCATCGAAATAATCATTTCCGACCCTATAAAGTATATATATTCTTGATCAGCGTAAAATTCTAAGACGATCTAAGCATGTCCGTCTCTCCGTCTGTCTGTTGTAATCACTCTAGCGTCTAAACGAATTGAGATAGAGCGCCAAAATTTTGCATAGAGTCGTCTTTTGTCTGCAGGCAGGTCAAGTTCGATGATGGGCTATATCGATCCATGTTTAGGCATAGCTCCCATATAAGGGTACCTCCCAATTTTCGGTATTTTGAAGTTCTTGAGCGTGGTTTTCAACCGAATTCACTGAAATTTGGTATATTGGGTTCTTATTGGGGACCAAAAATCCCTACTAAAAATTATTTATATAGGTCCACTTTTTCTGGTAGCCCCCATATAAGGGTATCTCCCCATTTCCAGTTTTTGGGGGGTTTTGACCGGATTTTTTCCACCGAATTGGCTGAAATTCGGTACTTTGAGTTCTTATTGGTTAGCAAATCTTTGTACTAAAAATTATAAATATAGGTCAATTTATTTTTCGGGTAGCCCCCATATAAGGGTACCCCCCAATATTCGGTATTTTAGGGTTCTTGAGCGCGGTTTTCAACCGAATTCGCTGAAATTTGGTACATGGGGTTCTTATTGGGTACCAAATTTCCCCTCTAAAAATTGAAAATATAGGTCCACTTTTTCTGGTAGCCCCCATATAAGGGTACCTCCCAATTTCCAGTTTTTACCGGATTTTTTCACCTAATTGGCTGTAATTCAGTAATTTGAGTTCTTATTGACTAGCAAATCTCTTCACAAAAAATTATAAATATAGGTCATTTTTTTCGGGTAGCCCCCATATAAGGGTACCTCCAATTTTCGATATTTTGAGGTTCTTTAGCGCGTTTTTTAACCGAATTCGCTGAAATTTGGTATTTTGCAGTCGTATATGGTAACAAATCTCCCCACCAAAAATAATTAATATTCATCGCTTTTTAGGGGTAGTCCCCATATAACCCCCTTTTTATTTATATTAAAATAGTTATCTGATTTGTTCCGTGTGTTGCGGTTGGGTAGTCTTTACGGGGAATAGTCAATTTTTACCCTACAAAGACTAGTTTGCCATATGTTGTAAGCATTCCGCCTTCTAAGGATATTGTGATAAAAAAACTCAAACATGATGATAATGAAATATATCGGCAGACATTTAGGCATATCCTCAATATAGTGATTGAAGGAAAGAATTGAGATAAACAATTAAAATATTTGGTTAAAAATTGGCATATACCGGTCATTAATTAGGCATAGCCCTCATATAATGATATCCCCAAATATTCACTATTTCCTACACTATGTAATCAATATTGGTCCCCCTTTATTCATAGCCTCATATAACTTTGTAATCTAAATTACAGTAGTTTGATGATTTTATACTCTACAATGCGTTATCAATATCAGTCCACTTTTTGGATCTTACAGATTTTAGGAAAAATTGCTGAAGTTTGTATTTGATGTACATAATGGTTTACATAAATCGGTTTGTAGAATTATCGGTATATGCCCACTGGTATGTTCTCTATATTTCATTGCATGTATCTGTCAGTATAACTATGGTGGAGGGTATCCAAAGTTCGGCCCGGCCGAACTTAACGCTTTTTCACTTGTTTTTGTATTCCCTTTCCGCATACGAAGTAGCGGGCACTTTGCTAGTTTTCTATATTTTGAAGATTTTAGATTTTTATCTGTCATTTAGCATTGGCTCATATATTGTTGTTAGTCCTAGGATGTTTGATCTGGAAAATGGTTTTGGTAGAAAACGCTCCTACTAAAACTGATCAACATTGATCATTGATCGCCCTACTCGTTTTGGTTTGATTCCCACATTTAAAGGGGACATTTTCCAGTCGATGAGACTCCATGAAATTCCCTTGTTTTATTAGGTTTTTCTATATCGGATTCCTGGTGAAAAAAAACTTCGGAAAAACAATCTGGATAGATTCAAAATTTTGTAAAACATAAATCCTTTCTAAATATTTCAGAAATTCAGTGCACTATTTCGGGTACTTCTATAAAGAAAATGAAGTAACTGATTGGATTTAATATAGTCGTTCATATTCGATTTTTCGTGTGCAGTTTCGGCATCACTTGGATTTTATTATAGTACCAACTTATATGTGTAAGGTAGATAAAGCTATTTAAAATTTCTTCTATCCATAGAAACCCCATAAAAGTTCTTCCTCTCAAATGTCGATGTCCATTTATCAATATTTGACCAGCAATAAACACTAATTACTTACATTCTCTAACAAAACTGTTCAATTAAATTCAGTTACAAGAATTCTTTTGCCAAACAATAAATCCATTAGATTGCAGATATCAGTTAACTACTATGCTCCTCTACTACTCTCCGCTTCAGAACAACAACAAGAACAGCTACATTGTTGCAATATCTTCTATTCATTCGACAAATTGAAAATATACTCTGACACAAATGTCACATACATACCTTCTGGCATGGCATGCGGGATGGATGTCAACAGGACAGCTTTGACAGATTGTGACATTATGTTGTACAAGTTGTTCTAAGTGTAAACTGGAACGAAGGAACTTTGGTCCTGTTAGCCTCATCCGGTTACAAACAAATACCAAAAGTAACAAAAGTTTTGTCAGTGATAACGAAAGGAAACGAAGAGTAGTAGGAGGAATGTAGTTGTTTTGATCAAGGATGTGTGTAGTAGTTTTCTTCTGTTCAAATGCAATCTGATATGTGTTAGCAGCTGGGGAATGAACTGGAAGTTGAAAAACACATATGTCACACACTCATATGTGTTTGTGTGTAGGTATGTTTTTACTTCTCTTTCAGAGATGTTTTCAGATTGTTGCTAATGTTGACACTTTCTAGTGACAGAGAGTGCAGTTGTGAATGGTTGCCAGGGCAAAGGTCGTTTTGTTATTAGAAATGTTGAAGCAAATATAATTGACACCATAACATTTGTAGAGAACTAGAAGAAGCATATTGGGCTAGGTCACTAAGGTAAATAGATGGACAGAGATGATGATATGGACAAAATATTGGGTTAGGTCCCAGAGGTCATAAGTCGAAGAGTGAAGTAGTACATATTGATAGAGATTTAAATCGTGATAACTGAATTTGAAAAATATAGCATAAGGAAAATATTGTTATACAGTGGTAAAAATATGTGCTTAATGTGCCGAAATATTATAGAAAATATAATACACTGCGCAAAAAATTTAATTTTTTGTTAATTATCTGGAAATTCCAACAGATTATGAATATCTACGTCGCGAGGTAACCTAAAGAGGGACACTATTCCTTCACCTCACTATGGGCCAAATCTGGGAACTTTGAGCTTTGCACCAGTAAAATTTTATAACATTGTGGGTCACGATTTACAAATGACACGAAGTCAAAGTCAAAATTTCATATATATATATATATATATATATATTTAAATATAATTAAATAAAACATGCAATTTTTTATAAAAACGACAACAAATGATACCCCAAATAACCCGCCAACACTACTGAGCTGTAGACGCAGATACAGTAAAGCAGTTTGGTTTATTGCTTTAACTAGCGATGCCAACAACAACGTTATGTGCATTGGTCGCAAAGTGACGGCACATAGCAGTGGGAAATGTATTGCAGTTGTTCTTCAAATGCCTTGTTAACCACGAAGTCAGGTACCAATGAACTTATATCCCATCAAAAAACTAAGGGAACTGATAAGGATCAGGATCTTCCTTGCCTTACCCCTCGGCGGACAATGTCATACATTCCCCACTAAAAAAGTATTTTTTTTATAAAAATATCAAACTGGGATTCAGCCTGACTATTTTCCAAAAACAAAATATCTTTGGAGGACCATTGAGATGGATCTACATAAGTATTTGAGCCAAATAAAATAAGTGAAAAGGCGTTAAATTCGGCTGGGCCGAACTTTGGATACCCTCCACCATAGTTACACTGACAGATACATACAATGAAAATATAGGGAACATACCAAAAAGTTGCATATACCGATAATTCTACAATTCGATTTATGTAAATCATGATGTACACCAAATACAAACTTCGGCAATTTTTAATGTGGATTTTTCCTAAAATCTGTAAGATCCAAAAAGTGGACTGATACTGATAACGCATGGTAGAGTATAAAATCCTCAAACAACTGTAATTTAGATTACAAAGTTATATGAGGCTATGCCCTAAAGGGGGCCAATATTGATTACATGATATGATTACATTATATGAGAGCTATGCCTAATTAATTAATGACTGGTATATTCCAATATTGAAGCCAATATTTTAATTGTTTATCTCACTTCTTTCCTTCACGAGGTATCACTATATGGAGGAGATGAATAAATGTATGCCGATATATTCCATTATCATCATGTTTGAGTTTTCTTTTATCACAATATCTTTAGAAGGCGGAATGCCTACAACAGATGTCTAAATAGTTTTTGTAGGGTAAAAATTGACTATTCCCCGTAACGACTACACAACCTCAACACACGGAATAAATCAGATAACTATTTTAATATAAATAAGGGGGTTATATGGGGACTACCCCTTATATTAAAAAAATCTACCTATATTTATAATTTTTTGTGGAGAGATTTGCTACCCAATAATAACTGAAATTACTAAATTACAGCCAATTCGGTGAAAAAATCAGGCCAAAACCCCCAAAATCTGGACATTTGGAGGTACCCTTATATGGAGGCTACCAGAAAAAGTGGACCTATATTTATAATTTTTAGTGGAGAAATTTGGTACCCAATAAGAACCCAATGTTCCTAATTTCAGCGAATTCGGTTGAAATTCGCGCTTGGGATATTCGATTTTCGCATGATATAAAATATTTAAAATGTTGGCCATTGCAATATTTTGATTTACAATGTTTGGACACATTGAACGTCTGTAACTTTCTTCGTGAATTACGGAACTGAATAGACATTCCTAAACAGACTCATACAGGCTATCTAAAGATATATGAAATCCCTTTCTCTTTGGAAGAATACTCCTGCTGTAGAATAACACCACTCTTTATATGGATGAATATCTCTTCTTCTCTTGAGAAAGAAGACCTCTTTTCTTCTTTAATGGCATACGATATCTTCGTCCATTAAAGAACATAGAGGAAGACTCCTTCTTTTATAGAGAAATGCCTCTCATTCTATGGGAGAAAGCATATTGATGACCTCGTCTTCTATTAAAGAAGCGATTTTCGTCCATAAATGAAAAATTGATTTTTCGATGGAAGATGAAAGTGGTCGTTCTATGGAAGAAACAACATTTCCATAGGAAACCACTGCCTTTTATGAAAAATTACAAATTATATTTGACAACTATTCCATAAAAGAAATATAATCCGCAATTACCCCCACCATCCAATAATATGTTCATAATAATTATGTTTATCTTTGGCCTATTCAACTTCCGTCTTGTGATTCCAGAAAATCCACAAATCTGTCAACAAAAATTAACATTCGTTACCAAGAAAATATCGAACCAAACAACTAACAGTTGTTCAAACATCCACTAAGTAGTAATGACGCAGAATTTTAAGACACGCTTCTCACAAGTCTTCAATTCTCAAAATTTATTTTAATATAAATTCACGAATTTCTCACAGAATAGCACAGTAACATATCAACATTAAACATGCGTATACAAATCGCTCTACTCTTGCTAGCCGTCGGTATTCAGGCTGTAGTGGTTAAAGCAGCTCCCCTAGAAGGCAGTACTACCGGTACCGAAACTGTTTTGGACTATGATGCTGGATTGACAATCGGTGATGATGATGACGGTGAACTTGCACATGTTCCCAGTGTTGCTCCAGTTGAGGATGTTGTGGATATAGAACCCATTGAAGAGGGTGTGGATGATATTGAAGATCCAATGTTAGAGGATGAAGTTGATGGTAATGGAGAACCTGTAGAAGATGCTGAAGAACCAGTGGAAGGTAATGAGGGTGACGTTGAAGGCAATGAAGGACCCATTGAAGGCACTGAGCAACCTGTTGAAGGTACTGAAGAACCTAAGGAAGATATTAAAGAACCTGTAGAAGGTAATGAAGCACCTGTTGAGGGCCCTGAAGAACCTAAGGAAGATATTGAACAACCTGTAGAAGGCACTGAGGATCCTAAGGACGAAATTGAAGAACCTGTGGAAGGTACCAAAGATCCCATTGAAGATAATCAAACTCCTGAGGAAAATCCCGACCAAGAACCAGTAGAGGAAAGCAACAGAAAATCGAGCGAAGAATCTTCTGAATCCTCCGAATCCCGTGAATCTGAATCTGATAGTTCGGAACATAAAAAACGACCTGCTAGACCTACACATTTTAGAGGCCGTAAACATGGGCATCGTCGTGGCAACAGAAGGCACTGAAAATCGTTGTAAATATATTCCAATATCAGAGCAACAGAATTTTCTATAAAAAAAAAAAACATTTAGTTTTAAGTTTAAAATAAAATTGAAGGTTTAAAAGATGTATAAATGTGTGTGTTCATATAAGATATTTTCTTCTATGTAAGAAGATATATTCTATGGACAGCGAGAAAGACAACTTCTTATATGGATGAAGACCTCTTCTTTTTGTGAAAGAAACCCTCTTTTTCTATGGAAGAAGAAGGCGTCTTTCTTTGAAGAAGGCCTCTTTTTCTTTGGAAAAATACCTCTTTTACTATTAGTATTTTTCCATAGAAGAAGAAGACCTCTTCTTCTATGGAAGAAAACCTCTTCTTCTATGGAAGAATACCTCTGCTTCTATGGAAGAAGACCTCTTATTCTATGGAAGAAGACCTCTTCTTCTATGGAAGAAGACCTCTTCTTCTATGGAAGAAGACCTCTTCTTCTATGGATGAAGACCTCTTCTTTTATGGAGTTGGATTTAATTTGGCATTTCGTGTCAGTCAGTATTAGTCTTAGACACATTTTCCAACATAATTTGGAATTTGGCATTCCAAATTCATGTTGGAAACAAAAGTTCATCCGACAGAAAAATCAAATTCGGTCCTTGCTTTGATAAAGCCCCTGTATAAAAGCTCCACTATATTTTCGGTATGCTAAAGGTCTGTGTACAATTTTTGCTTAGCATGTGGGGTATAACATGGCGTGGCATGGCCGAAACTGATTTTTTTTTTTTTTTTGCTTCTTTTTATTTGTTTACATAACATCTCATTTTCAGAATCTACTCAATTCTTTCATCGCATATCAAATAATTTTGTCTGTTAGAAAAATTTTACATTTGTCTTTATGTCAATATTTGACAAGCACAACATTTTTATGTTGACAAACAACCCATGTCAGTTGACGGGCCTAAACATTTGACAATTTACATGGGCGTAGTTATAAGACTTTAAAACTCAACAGTTTTCTCTTCTATTCGAAAGACAATAGGAATTCAAAATTTGGTACCTATACCAAAATTAATGAGAATTTTGTAAGCAAAATTGTGTTCCCCCTTTGTGATATGTTTTTACTACGCCCTTGGAATAACATATGTAAACGATTTTTGTATGTAACTGTTGAGTTAACTCATGTTTTTTTGTGTTTATGACAAATTACTTTTGTCTAGGAGATTTATGAACAAATTACTTTATCGTAGAAAGTCATTTGAAAAAGATTGGATGCAAGAACGTGTTGAATTCATACATTGGACATGTTTTTCTTAAATAAAAATAACCTTGTAATTTTTGCCTAAAAATGAATCCTAAGTGTATAAGTTAGAGCTCAACTTCGGCGAATTTTTGTAGGCAAATGTAGCTTAGTTTTTGTTTTACAGAAAATAAGTATTTAAAATCATAAATGAAAGATCGTTGTTAGACGCGACTGGCCTAATGTAAACTACATTAATTTGGATATGGTTTAATAAAGACAAAGAAGATGTCAATGGCCGTCAAAAAAATTAAGCAGTAAAGAAAATTATTTTAAATACTCGTTGAATTACTATCACAGATTGCTGATGATATTGGTCTATAATTTGGCTCAAGAGGCCAGAAGTCAACTATGACAAGTTCGGTTAAATGTGAAATAAATGAAAAACAAAATAACAGACAATAAGTTCGGAAAACTATGCTGGGACCTCCATGGGGGCTGTATCAAAACATATATAAAAACTGTTCGTTTTTTTTTATACCCTTTAGACACATGGTTCCTTTTGAGAATATGCATAGAATCACTTTCTGAGTCGATTTATGCATGTCCGTCCGTTTGTCTGTCTGTCCATGTTAAATTGTAAACAAAGTACAGGTCGCATTTATGATCCGAATTGGATGAAATTTGGCATAGATCACATGTTTGGCCCAAGGACGAACCCTATTGAAATTGGGAAAAATCGGTTCAGATTTAGATATAGCTCCCATATATATTTTCGTCCGATTTTTTGTAAATGGTGCACCAAAGTCGCTATATATATTTCGATTTGCACAAAATTTGGCACAGCGTAATGAATTAGGTCTTGAATGATGTATGTAAAATTTCATAAAAATTTGTTCAGATTTAGACATAGCTCCCATATATGTTTTTGTCCGATTTAAGGTAAATGGTGCACCAAAGTCCCTATATATCTTTCGATTTGTACGAAATTTGGCACAGCGTAATGAATTAGGTTTAGAAAGATGTGTGTAAAATTTCATAGAAATCGGTTCAGATTTAGATATAGTTCCCATATATATTTTCGACCGATTTAAGTTAAATGTGGCACCAAAGTCCCTATATATCTTTCGATTTGAACGAAATTTGACACAGCGTAATGAATTAGGTCTAGAATGTTGTGCGTTAAGTTTCATGAAAATCGGTTCAGATTTAGATATAGCTCCCATATATATTTTCGTCCGATTTTATGTAAATGGTCACCAAAGTCCCTATATATCTTTCGATTTGCACGAAATTTGGCACAGCGTAATGAATTAGGTCTAGAATGATGTGCGTTAAGTTTCATGAAAATCGGTTCAGATTTAGATATAGCTCCCATATATATTTGCGTCTGATTTAATGTAAACGGTCACTATATATCTTTTGATTTCCACAAAATTTGGCACAGCGTAATGAATTAGGTCTTGAATGATGTATGTAAAAATTCATAAAAATTCGTTCAGATTTAGACATAGCTCCCATATATGTTTTTGTCCGATTTAAGGTAAATGGCGCACCAAAGTCCCTATATATCTTTCGATTTGTACGAAATTTGGCACAGCGTAATGAATTAGGTTTAGAAAGATGTGTGTAAAATTTCATAGAAATCGGTTCAGATTTAGATATAGTTCCCATATATATTTTCGACCGATTTAAGTTAAATGTGGCACCAAAGTCCCTATATATCTTTCGATTTGCACGAAATTTGGCACAGCGAAATGAATTAGGTCTAGAATGATGTGTGCAAAGTTTCATGAAAATCGGTTCAGATTTCGATATAGCTCCCATATATATTTTCGTCCGATTTTTTTGTAAATGGTGCACCAAAGTCCTATATATCATTCGATTTGCACGAAATTTGGCACAGCGTAATAAATTTGGTTTGGAATGGTGTATGTTAATTTTCCCGAAAATATGTTCAGATTTAGATATAGCTTCCATATATATTATCGTCCGATTTAAGGTAAATGGTGCACCAAGGTCCCTATATATCTTTCGATTTGCACAACATTTGGCACAGCGTAATGAATTAGGTCATGAATGATGTGTGTTAAGTTTCCTGAAAATCGGTTCAGATTTAGATATAGCTCCCATATATAATTTCGTCCGATTTTATGGTAAATGGTGCACCAAAATCCCTCTATATCCTCCGATTTTTACGAAATGGTGTACTGAATGGGGTCTAGAATGATGTGTACTAAGTTTCGGAAAAATCGGTTCAGATTTAGATATAGCTTCCACATATATTTTTTGTCCCAACCTGCATCGATTTTATGGTACATGGTGCACCAAAGTCCATATATATCTTTCGATTTGCACAATATTGGGCATAGCGTGCTGAATTACGTCTAGAATGTTGTTTTCTAAGTTGGATATCGGTTCAGATTTTAATATAGGTCCTATATATTCTTTCTTCCGATTTTATGTAAATTGTGCACTAAAGACCCAAGGTTTGTCCGATTGCCACACAATTCTGTACAATGAACTGTAGTTAATATAAATTAATCTCTGGCAAGTCTCGTCGAAATAGGTTCAGTTTTAGATATAGTTGCACCAAACTCCTCATTTTTATCGGATACTTATCCATATAATCAACGGGTGTCCGATTGATATTTGCTTTAAATTAATTTACATAATTTTGTCCTATTGTAAGGAGCAACTCTATATCTGACCAAATGAAAAATTTAGTGTAGGTTGCAGAATGACATGTTTATGGATCCAACTTCATTTTACTGGTCCTTCAACAATGCGACGTCCGTTAGGATTTATCTGTTGAATGTACCCAAAGTGGTGAAGGGTATCATATAGTCGGTCCCGTCTGACTTTACTTCATTTTACTGGTCCTTCAACAATGCGACGTCCGTTAGGATTTAACTGTTTAATGTACCCAAAGTGGTGAAGGGTATCATATAGTCGGCCCAGTCCGACTTTACTACTTTCCTTACCGGTTTCTAAGTAGTTTCCTGTAAAAATAATTTTTATTTATCTATTTTTTCAATATAAAAATATTATCTATATAATTTTTGATTATATATAAATAATTTGAAATTATTTTTTTATAAATAATCTATTTTCTAAAAAAATCGAATTTTACTACCAAAAATTGTTTACACAGTTTGTAAACTGTTTAACACTATCACACCTGCTATTAATTTCCAATTGCATTCACAATTTTCTGATGTCCATCCAAGCAAATGACTATCCACCCCCATATCAAATTAACCACAGAAAACCAATTTTATTTCAAACATCTTCTTCGACACAAATTCCAATCAAAAACTAAATACCTTAATGACCATTGAGATTCACATATGCCAGTAAATGTATCTTACATGCACACGTACATACATATGTTGAAGTGTGCTAATTTCAACTGCAACAACTCGAACAATTCTGTGGCTAAGTCTTAACCATAAATTAACCACAGAGTTGAAAGTAATTTTATTTTTACCATACTCTTTCTCTACTATTCAGGTCATATCAAAGTCCTTAACACTCCTTGCAACAAGACGTCGAGCAAAAAGTAAAGAAATGAAATCCATAAGCTATAGAGTGTGTGCGTGCTTTACATCACACACATGTGTATGTTACAGACACTGATGAAGAAGCAAAAAAAAACTACACATGTAACCAAAACAATAACTCGGTTAAAGACAACATCCACAAAAGTTGTGCTTTTTTATTCACTTCAACACCACAGGATACCACAACATGTGTAGAGTTCTGTTCTGTCTGTTGATTGTTTTTTGTTGTTGTTGTTGAAAGGTCACAGGACTTGTTGCAATAAAAAACACAATAAACAACTGTAAATAAATATGGTATGGTTATAGTCTGTGAAGACAGCTTGAGAGCAGTATATTACAGAACCAGTAAACAACACAGTACGGTGGGATGGTGACGACAGTGTAATACTCTACATTATGCATTAAACAAATATCATTTGATTTGAACTTTATCAGGACTAAATGCGAATTTAGGAAAAAATTGATTATTTTTCTTTTAAAAGCCATTGTAAAAACATTTAAGAAAACGAGATCAAACTATGACCTATAAAAAGGTCATAAACGTGAACTAGGTGCGGAGTTCATTTCGATAGAAGATACATAAAGTCTTTGAAGCATCATTTATGAAGTCGAATAAAAATAACCGTTATTTTCTTCTAAAATTATTTATTAAGTCGTCAATAATTATCTTGCCCCCTTCCTTTATGCCAGCATTTTGTTTTTTAATCCTTGAAAAACTTCTTAAACCCGATTTTGTTATAGTCAACCACAAGGTCCATTAAACAGGTCGAATTAGAAGCGAATATTATCGGCCATTTTGTTTGAAAATACCCAACACTGTCAAATTTTTTGCTTACGTTTTCAGAAGATTATGTCAAAATTGAAAAAATTTTGACAGCTCGGTTGAAATCATCTGGTCTTATTATTGGACCATGTTCAACCACTAATGCTTCGATTTTTCTTATATCTCATTATTAGTGTCTTCTTTTTTATATCGAGGAACAAGTCAGCCATTTTAACGGTGTTGTTTTCGGTCAAAAACTCACGATAAAGCTTCAATGGTTGGTGCAAAGTCCACGATGTGTTCAACAGTTCTGTGCCTTATTGATCGTA
The DNA here is from genome assembly GCF_032173495.1 of Musca vetustissima. Classification (NCBI taxonomy): domain Eukaryota; kingdom Metazoa; phylum Arthropoda; class Insecta; order Diptera; family Muscidae; genus Musca; species Musca vetustissima. The sequence continues at coordinate 274 of NW_026881027.1, read as the reverse complement.
GGAATCCTCCCCCATTGCAGTCGGAGAAAACTGTGATCAAAACCTTTACATTTGACCGAACCCCACGTGATTTCTTCGGTCGTAGCTCTTCTGAACGTTTCCATTGGGATGACTGGATATTGGTTTCAATGTCATACCCATGAATAGTCATCAGTTTTTGAGGTAATTTGATGAGGATCAACAGCTCCTGATCGATATCCAGCGGAATTTGTTTTTTGCTCTTAATAAAAAAAATAAACTAATTGAGGAGTACCACAAAAAATTCTTCTTTTCG
>NW_026881026.1:0-33112 GCF_032173495.1 Musca vetustissima | reverse complement strand
TATCTCATTCCCTTCAATATCGTTATGTCCTGGAACCCAGCATAACCCAACTATTTGACGTATATCATTCAGAGCGGTCTTACAATCATGAACTGCTTTCGAGTTTATAGTATGCGACTTCACCGCTTTCAGGGCCTGACTATCTACGTAAATAGTCACCGGTCCTGTAAAGTCTGTATTAAGTGCTTTTACTATCTCGGCCGCTTTCGTGATTGCAAGAATCTCTGCTTGAAAAACGCTACAATCATTGTTGAGTTTATATGAGTTTCGTATACCTAATTCCCTGCAGTAGACGCCTGCGCCAGTGCCTTCTTCCATCTTGGACCCGTCTGTGAAGATTGACAGACCTGGCAGAGGTAGGGAGCCACTAGTCCAGGATTCCCTGTTAGGAAATTCGACTTTAATGTCATTAAAATCCCTGTGGGGGGGGAATATAATCACTGATATGACTATCCCCCCTAAAAAGGTCATAACTTGGCGTTATGTTTAGAATGCTGGCATGACCATAGTTCCGCGATTTCAAGGCATCTGTTTCCCGGAGTCTCAGGGCACACCTAGCAGCCTGGAATTTGATCAGAATGTCCAATGGTTGGAGATTCAAGATTGCGTTCAAGGCTGCTTGTGGTGTGCTTCTTAATGCTCCAGTAATTCCGGGTAATCCCCAACTCTTGCCTATGAACTTTGTATTTCCACAGTAACTTGCGGTGAAGTGCCAAGATATTTAGCTTCATCAGAGAGGGTTAATGTCACTCCACCAAGTGATGGCAGACGGAAACTAGGAACTTTGTATTTCCTAGTGAACCAGTTCGGTTTTTGTGGGGTTTACACCAAGACCTTTGGTGCAAGCCCAATTTGACAGGGTTGAAAGAGCACCCTCCAGGATGTCTGATATTGTCGTAATAAACTTACCCCCAACCAACAAGACTACATCATCGGCATAGGCTACAACCTTTATCCTGAGATGATTGAATTTCATAAGTATCTCATTTATCACCAGAAGCCACAAAAGGGGGGAAAGAACTCCACCCTGAGGTGTGCCTCTGTTGACAGATTTCCTCACGGAACTCTCTCCTAGGGATGAGTTGATAATTCTGCTTTCCAGCATTCTATCAATCCATTCCGTAAGGAGTGAGGGGATACCTATGTCTACGAGAGCAGAATGGATTGCCTCTAGCTTCACATTGTTGAAAGCTCCTTCGATGTCGAGGAATGCTGCCAACGTGTAGCCAGAGGACTCCATATTCTTCTCGATGTATCCAACCACCTCATGCAGAGCTGTATCCACTGATCTGCCCTTGATATAGGCATGTTGGGATTTACTAAGTTTATTACGGTCAATGGTATCTCTAATTTCTGAGTCTAGTAACCTTTCTAAAGTTTTTAGTAGAAAGGAAGAAAGACTAATCGGTCTATAGTCTTTAGGTACCGTATGACTCGGCTTCCCGGCTTTCGGGATGAAGGTCACGGTAACCTCTTTCCATAGACTGGGTATGTACGACAAAAGTAAACAAGCCCTAAAAATGTCCTGCAGATATGATATTATCCGTTCATCTGCGTGTTGCAGCATGGCCGGTGTTATACCATCTGGACCAGGAGATTTGTAGGGTTGAAAACTATTTATCGCCCATATCAGTTTTGGGTATCTTATAGTGTCTTCTATCATCTTCTCCTCTTCCCTCGTCCGAACTGTAGGCTGATGCACACACTGCGCATCTTCCCTATAGTCCTTACAACCAGGAAAGTGGGTTGATGATAGAAGATCAAGAGTCTCACTGCCAGAGTTTGTCCACGTTCCATCACTTCGCTTAATACTTCCTATGGATTTGGATCCTTAGAGAGTACTCTGCGGAATCTGGCCGCTTCGTTGACTCCTTCGATCGACTCGCTATAGCAGACCCAAGACTCACGTTTAGCTTTCTTGATTTCGCCCTTGTACCTATTGAATTGTCTTTTATAGACATCCCAATCTGTACTGAGCTTTGTCTTACTAGCTCTATTATAAGCTTTCCTTGCAGCCTTCCGCAAGGTTGCAGGGTCCTGTGACCACCATACCGGTTGAGATTTCTTCCCAGGGTATGTCAGGGGACAAGATGCCTCATAGCTCTTCAGAAGAGTGGTCGTGACATTTTTCACAGCTAATTCAACATCCTCAACCGTTTTGAGATCATTACGATCCCGAAAAGAGGCTGCTGTTTTAGCTTTGAATTTGTCCCAGTTCGTCTTCCGAGGATTCCTATAAGGTTTCTGTTTAACTCTAGAGGTAGGAATCTGGAAGGATATGAGTCTATGATCCGAAAAGGAACATTTCTCAGACACCTCCCAGTTTACGACCCCAGAGTCGTCCATATTTGTGAGGGTTATATCAATGACTTCACCTCTCACCCTATTTACAAAAGTTGGTGTATTGCCTCTATTACAAATTCTAAGATTATAGCTAAGTATAAACTCGAAGATGGACTCACCTCTTGTGTTTGTGTTGCTGCTTCCCCAATAGAAGTGATGTGCGTTGGCGTCACATCCCAAGACGAGGTCACCAACTCTACTCATCTCCTCCAATAGGCGGCATACAGCAGTGCCGGGTGGGTCAGGAGCTTCGTAGGGAAGATAGACGGCAGAGACTATCAGTGGCTTCGTGGTACCTCTGTCTAGTCTTGCTGTCGTCATATCTCCATTGCTGAAATTAGAAAGAAGCATTAAATTTAACTCCTTTTTAGCAAGAATACACGTTCTCACCTTCTCTCCATTGGAGGATCACGTTAAGCGCTTGCTGCTGCCTGCCTATTGTTTTGGAGTGGTGAGACGGAAACAAAGTTTCCCCATTCCATAAACAAGCTCACCCTTGTTCTTCCTCAGGTACTCCTCTCCCGCAGAATCGGTAGCGAACTTCGCGACTACACCGCCGTTCCTTTCAAACGAGGCGAGGATTCTCCACCTCCTCGTCTGAAGGCCGTCGTTCTGCTTCTCCAATAACCTCAGTGTCTTCTCCAGCCCCTTGAAAGGTTTTGGGATAAACACCGAGGTTACCATACCGCTCGGTATCTCTTGAACCGCTACGGCCGCCAGACGACCACCCTCCCAAAGGGGGTCCAGGCTGTTGATTGTCTTCTTAAGAAAATCTGAAGTCTTCTTAGTGCGACAATCAACAACCTTTACTCCTTTGTAAGAGGAGGTCAGGCCAAACCGCAGGCTCTCTCGATCAACCTCGTCGGACAGGAAGAGGTCCTTCAGATAGCTGTCGACCAGCTCCCATCTCTCCTCACTGATAAACCCGTCAGGGTCAGCTCGGTCGATGATCGCTACCCGCAGATCTTCCGGAACCTCTTTTGGATCAGCAGAGTCGCTTTGCTTAGTTGTAGGTGTCCGGGCTACCTGCTTCGAGACAGCGTGTTTGGTTTTCACCCCACAATCGCTGCTCTTGGCAGGTTTCTCCTTCGACGCTACCACCGAAGCAAAGGAAGCAGAGCTCTGTACGGCCGACGACTGCGTGGGCCTCTTTGCAGCAGGTTGTTGCTCCTCCGAGGACCTCATTCTCTTGACAGCCGTGGGCTGTGGCCGAGATTTGGCACCCGGGGTAGCAGCTACCACAGAGGTATGCCCAGCAGACGCAGGCACCTGCTTCGCGTCCGCTACCTTCTGCTTAACCACTGACGACTGCCCAATTGTCACCGCCTTGGCTGTCAGCTTTGGCAATTCGGCAGAAGGTGGATTGACAGAGGGCGGTTGTGCCTTATCGGTCTTCTTGGAGGCCTTTTTGCGGGCTCTCTTTCGGGCCGACTTCGACAGTCCCCTGCCTTCTGTCTTTGTGGATTCTGATGTCTGAGACGTCTCAGTACTCAGTTTACCCTTTGGGGGTGCTGAGGGCTTAGACGTCTCAGGCATCAGCTTCCTGGATGTACCGGGTCCATCAGCAGGTTTCTCCTTCTTAGAAGGGACTACCGCCGTGGTCTTAGTACTGGGTCGGGGGATCCTGTCAATCAAGAAGTCCCTCTCAATGTCATCAGGATAGTTCCTAGAGAACTTCCTAATGAGTTTGAGGTTCCTCTTGATTAACAGGAACTCCTTACCCGTGATGGAGTCGCTGTCCCGTCCAATGTACCGTTTGCAGAAATTGACTGCTCTCCGATACATTTTCTTGGCAGCGATCTCCTTAGCGTCAGCTTGTCTATCAGATAATGGTACCGATGAATCATCCATCTTAACGATGGGAGCCTCATCGGTGCCAGCATCTGCTTCAACAGCCAACTGCCTTAGAAGCCTCGCGACGTCACTGCAGGCCGTGGAGGTTGAGTCAACGTCTTCAACCTCGCCAGGGTTTGCCTCCTTAGTCAGCCGAGGGGACCCTCCTTGCTTCAGGGGAGACATCATGGTTTCTACCGTACTTATCACCGTGGTTCTAATAACGGTGGTTTCCATAATGTCATCCTCGTCCGACAAGAGAGAGTCATCCCAGAGCTGATTTGGGATGCTCTCCTGACTGAGGCGGAAGGAGCCGGTTTCCTCTAGAAGGTCGAGGAGAAGATTCGACTGCCTCTCCAGGCTCGCATTTACGTCATCGAGAGATGGACAGGTGGCTAAAGATAGGTCCAGGGGAATTGCTTGGGTCGTCAACACTTTGGGGGAATCATTGATGTCTGACCTTGTAGAGTTCGAGACTGAGGGTGCCAAGGCAGCCACACCAACATCAGTCGAAGGTTCGCATTCATTGTTGTTTTGTTTTTTTGGGGGGGGTGTATTAAAAATTGGCTCCATAAAAAGTGCTGTTAGTGAGGATTTGAGGTCGACCATGGCATAGCCTCTTACCATGGAAAGGACTTGGCAACTAAGCCTGAAACACTTGTTGAGGCGCCCAGGTATCAACAAGGCTCCGTTCTAATACAGTCGGTACCCTGACTTCAAACCGTGGAACGCTGATAGGCACGAGGTCGCATGACACCCCAGCGTTAGGGGAGACACTTTAAGAAGGTAGTGTCCCAAACCTTGAGATGGATATATGGGAGGGGGCGCCATTCTCGCCTCGTCGACTCAGGGATCATTGGCACTCGGTCATTTCCTCCGAGACTCTCCCCCTGAGCCCGCTGATTGTCCGCGACTGTTTATTGGTTATTAACAGTTACCCAACGAATGGTGTTGGGCTTTCCACTATCCGCAACCTGTGGACGCGTCCGATAGCATTCAGCTTTGCTCCCCGTAGGCGGAAAGGTACTAAATGGTACTAAATTTGCTACAAGTTGGATTTAGGTGAACAGATAGAACTGGATTCTTGATATTGGAAATTTAAAATGACTGTTGGAGTGTTGGATTGAGGTAGTTTAGGAAATTCATACTTTAATTTACTAAATTTGGTAATTCATTCAAATAGATTTGGTACAATTTGAATGAATGGAGGGAGAGCTGGAAACCTATATTTTGGAATAATGGTTGACGTCGGAGTTTAGAATTGTATAGTATAGTACTTATGTATGTACTAAATAGTAATATATTTGGTACAACTTTATAATGTGTGAACGGATAGATATGGACTCAAGAATTTTGGAATTAAAATTACTTTTGGATTGTAGGATTGAGATAGTTTAGGAAATTCTACTTATGGTACTAATTAGGTAAAATTACATTTTGGTACAATAAACTTAAATTTGAAATTAAAATTATTGTTGTGTACTATATTTGGTACAATTTAGATTTGAGTGAACGGAGAGATGGAAAACATATATTTGGAATTAAAATTACAGGATTATTATTGGAAGTTTGTACTTCTGGATAAGAAAAATACAAAATGGTACTAAATGTGGTACGATTTGTTTTGCGAAACAGGCAGAGCGTGTGTAGGATTGAGACGTTGAGGAAGTTTTGAAAATGGTACTAAATTTGGTACAATTTAGATTTGAATGAATTGATAAAGGTGGAAACTTTTTTTTTGAAATAAAATTACTGTTAGAGTACAGGATTGAGGTAGTGTCGAAAATTCGAACTTAGTGGAACGAAAAGTACTACATTGTACAATTTGAATAGGTAACCGGATAGGACTGGGATCCTGAAATTTATAATGAAAATGACTTGGAGTGTAGGATTGAGGAGGTTTTGGAAAATCATACTAACGTCTACGTAATAAATAGTACTAAATTTGGTACAATATGGGTGTTGGTGAACGGATAAAGCTGGAATCCTAAAATGTGGACTTATCATTATTATTGGAGTGCATGACTGAGGTAGTTTTGGAAATTCATACTTATGGGTACGAAAAGTATTAAATTTGGTACAGTTTTGACTTTTGTGAACAAGTAGGACTTGACTTATGAAACTTGCAACTAAGATTACAGTCGGAGTGTGGGATTGAGATAGTTTTGGTTTTGGAATATGGGTACGAATGCAGAATGATACCAAATATTGTAAAATTGGATTTTTATTGAATTGATAGAGCTGGAATTCTTAAATTTGGACTTAGGATTACTATACTTGAAAGGTTTAATGTAGTTTTGGAAATTCGTACTTATGAGTACGAAATGTACTTTCGGTAGGTTTCGGGATGATTTTTGAGTGCGACAAATTCAATCAATGTTTGACTACTTAATATAAATCCCGATGATACTATTATTACAGGGTAGAGCATAGCTACCGACTGATTAATTTTTTTCTTTTTGGAATTGATTAAATTATTAGTTTTTGAGTTGTCGTGCCCGTCATTCGTAAGAACTCTACTTCAAGAAAAACGCGTTTAAAATTTGAGAATCACTCTTGCCGTCACTTGATGCTGATACAATAAATCTTCAAGAGTTCTTGAGATTTTCACTTGACATTTTGTAGAGGCATTCTTGAATTAGTGTAGATACGAATTAAATCAAAAAACTAAATTAAATATTTTGACACCGAGAAAAGGGGGGTCCCCTTATATCAAAATACACTGTATTAGGAGAGTGTGTATTATTGTACCATGATAGCACCTATATGGTCTTAAGAAGGTATTTAGCGTTTTAAGGGAATAAAATACCTCCTGGCAAAATATTTTATATATGTATATATAAATGTTTTTTTCGCAATGTAAGTTTGTACTTCCTTTATTCAGAGGATAAAAAATGTGCCAAAAATTTACACCGACAGACCGTGGGTATATACCTGGTTCGCATTTCACATAATTATATTGAATATAAAGTCGATTCCACAATTATTATTACCGAAATTTAAATTTATAGTGTGTCCAAATCAAAAGACAAAAACGAAGCCTTTGAAAAAATATATAACAATTCCTTTTTATTTACACTTCTAACATGTTAAATATAGTGATGTTTATGTCTGTATTTCATTTTTTTTTTTAATTTTCGCGAATTTACTGTATTTTTAATTCAATACAACTGTATTTGTTTTTGGTTATTTTTTACCTCTGCGACCTTTTAGCATCGAAATATGATACGATTTTTTTGTATGTGTTATTTTTTTATTTTGGCCTTCATTTCAATTTTAAAACATATTACAAATAATTTATTTTTTTATTGAATCATTTTTATTTTTAACAATATTTAGCCAATGTGAATATCTACAAAGAGAAATTTAAATATCTATTAGTAACTGATTTTAATAATAAAATATCACATACTTATGTGAGCATTAACATTGACATTTGGTCTAGGTCTTGGTCTTGGTTTTGGCTTTGGTCTTCTCTTTGGCTTTGCTGTGGCTTGATCGCTCCATAACGTCAAGATGATAACAAAAATAAAAACAATTTGTGAAATCTGCAAGAGTTTCATGTTGCTTCTTTGACGTTTTAATATAAACTGAGATTGTTAATAAAAAATGATGATAATTGCAGGGAGAATGTATATCCCGCAGAAATGTACATGTGTATATGTGAAACCACTTAGATGATTAATGGTATTTATAAAACGATAATGGTATACTTATAAAATATGAAATCATAAGAAATAGACTATATATTATCTCTCGTCAAATGAGGGACTTTGTGGAATGGACCGGAATATCGGTCAACTAGCATATACCCGCTACTTCGTTAGCGAATGTGGGAAGTAATTAAAACCCAATAGCGACCATTATTAACACTTTTAGAACGATTTAGTACCTATGTACTCTTATAGTATGTTTTTCCAAAACTACCTCTATATCTCAATCTAGTCCTATACAAAATTGGTGTCATTTTTTACCTTTTGTACAAGAGTACAAAAAAATTTCCAAATTTCAAATATAGCTTCACCCAAATCCAAATTAAGTACCAGTTAGTAAAGATTAATATAAATTTCCATAGCTACCTACTTTAACAATCATAAATAGAAATTTCCAACATTTCATACATACCCCAATCTTAATTCCAAATTTCAGGATTCTATCGGTTCACCTAAATCCAATTTGTTTCAAATGTAGTACCATTTAGTAAACATAAGTACAAATTCCCATTACAACTTACATCATACAATCCAATAGATATCTTATTACTCAATTTCAGGATTCCAGCTCTATCGGTTAACTTTTAATACAAATAGTACCATTTAATACAAATAGTGCCATTTAATACACATTATTAGACATTTCCAAAATTCCCTAGGTCTATCGGTTTATCTAAATCCAAATTTTTGTACCATTTAGTAAACATTAATACTAATATCCAAAAATTTCTACATATCCCAATCCAACACACCAAAAGTGATCCTAACTTCAAATTTCGAGATTCTAGCTCTATCGGTTCACTCAAATCCTTATTTGGTACCATTTTGTACACATTAGTACAAATTTCCAAAACTTTCTACATATCCCCAACAGTAACCCTAACTACAAATTTCAGAATTCCAGCTGTATTGGTTCCCACAAAATTTATATTGAACACAATTTAGTACACATTAGTACGAATGTCCAGAAATTCGAACAAAGCTCAATCCTACACCCCAACAGTGATCCTAACATCAAATTTCAATATTCCTGCTCTATCGGTTTACCCAAATTCAAATTTGGTACCATTTAGCACACATTAGTACGAATTTCAAAAACTTTCTACATAGCTCAATCTTACATCCCAACAAAGAATCTAACTCCAAATTTCTCCCAAAATTCAAATCCATACCTCAACCCTAGACTCCAACAGTAACCTTATATGCAATTTTCAGTGTTCCAGCTCTATGGGTTCACTTAAATCCACATTTGGTACCATTTTGTACACATTAGTATAAATTCCAAAACATTCTACATATCACCCTACACCCCAACAGTGATCCTATCTCCAAATTTTAGGATTCCATCTCTATCTATTCACCCAAATCCAAATTTGGTACCACATTAGTACGAATTTTCAAAACTTCTTACATACCCCAATCCTACACCCCAACAAATTTCAGAATCCCAGCTCTCTCGATTCCCCCAAAATCCAAATTGAACAAAATATAGTTCCATTTAGTACTTATCGTACACATAAGTACAATTTTCCAAAACTACCTACAGATTCCAGTCCTACTTTCTGGTGGTAATGTTAATTTCAAATTTCAGGATTCCAGCTCAATCTATTCCCTCAAATAAAATTGTACCAAATTTAGTACTGTTCGTATACATGAGCACATCCTTTCAAAAACACCTTTTTATATCGTCTCTACTTCTTTGATTCACATTCCAAATTTCAAGCTTATAGCTCAATTCGTTCACATGCTACGAATTTGTAACAAATTTAGTACATTTTAGTACTTTTTGGTATATCTACCCTACACTCCAACAGTGACCCTCATTCCAAATTAAAGAGTTCTAGCTCTACCGGTTCACCAAATACAAACGGTACCAAATTTAATACCTTTGGACTAAGGGTTACCCTCACCCCAAATTTCAGCTATTCAATCAGTCAGTAACCAGGCAGACGGGAGGTCGGTCATTCGTACCTTGATTACAAATTGTCTGAAACAGATATGGTCCAAGCGGATTGATCGTCTTCGAAAAAATACATTTCTTAAGGTGTCATATTTATGCCCTTCACCACACTGCGGTACAGGGTATTATGCCTTTGTGCATATGTTTGTAACATCAAACGGAAACGAGATATACACATGGTTCCTTTGGAGCATATGCATAGAACCACTTTCTGAGTCGATTTATGCATGTCCGTCCGTCTGTCCATGTTAAATTGTAAACAAAGTACAGGTCGCATTTCTGATCTGAATTGGATGAAATTTGGAATAGGTCCAAGGACGAACTCTATTGAAATTGGGAAAAATCGGTTCAGATTTAGATATTGCTCCCATATATACTTTCGTCCGATTTAATGTAAATGGTGCACCACAGTTCCTATATATCTTTCGATTTGCACGAAATTTGGTATTGCGTACTGAATTAGGTCTAGAATGATGTGTTTTAAGTTTAATGAATATTGGTTTAGATTTAGATATAGCTCCCATATACATTTTCGTCCGATTTAATGTAAATGGTGCACCAAAGTCCCTACATATCTTTCGATTTGCACGAAATTGGGCAGAGTGTACTGAATTAGGTCTAGAAAGGAGTGTGTTAAACTTCGTGAAAATCGGTCCAGATTTAGATATAGGTCCCATATATATTTTCATCAGATTTAATGTAAATGGTGTACCAAAGCCCCTATATATCTTTCGATTTGGACGAAATTTGGCACAACGTACTGAATTAAGTCCAGAATGATGTGTGTTAGGTTCCTGAAAATCGGTTCAGATTTAGATATAGGTCCCATATATATTTTCGTCCGATTTATTGTAAATGGTGTACCAAACCCCTATATATCTATCACAGTCCCTATATATATTTCGATTTGCACGAAATTTGGTACTTAGTGTACTTAATTAGGTCTAGAATGATGTGTGTTAAATTTCCTAAAAATCGGATCAGATTTAGATATAGCTCCCATATATATTTCCTCCCAATTTTAAGTAAAACGTGCACCAAGAACTCATAATGTGGCCGATATGCACAAAACATACAGAAATTATTATAACCTAACCTATGTCAAGTTTCGATGAATCGGTTCAGATTTCTATATAGTTTTTTATATTTATTTTCGTCCGATCTCTCTATATCTGACCAAATGAAAAATTTAGTATAGGTTGCAGAATGACATGTTTATGGATCCAATTTCATGTTGATGGTCCTTCAAAAATATATTTGTAGTTCAGACATAAACCGAACGTTTAATCTATATATACATTGGTGTGAACTGCTTTATTGAATTTGCCTTAAAATGTGACTTCATACCAGATCGACAAAATTTACATTAAATTTGAATTTTTTATAAATTAGTCAATGAGACAAAAATGAAAATAATAATAATTATATAATTGTGAATGTGAACAATTTAAATAAAATCAATCCTTTCATATTGTTGATCATTTCGAATTAAATCCATTGTGTTTTTAAATCGTGTCGCAGTAACATTAAATAGTATTATATTATTATCGATTGTAAAATGTGAATATTGTTAACGACGTTAGAATGGCCAGTAGTTAACAAATATCAAATAACCTACAACGAACTTGGCCATGTTTATTGATTTCATTTTGACATGCATACTCGTTATTATTTTTTATTTTATCTGCAAACATTAAAACGGGATATAATTAATATGAATCGTTTATAACTTCGAAATTACATGCAATTTCCATGGAATCTAGAACATGATATTAGACATGATATTTGCATGACAACTTAAAAACGAATGCAGGATACGAACGAATCAGATAACGAATGTGAATATTTAATATTATTTTCGTTTTTCAAAATGGAATGGAGATTTAATGACTAGAAATTTGATTTTTAAATATTAGATTTTGAGCAAGGATTTGACAATACTTTTTTATAAAGATGTGGGATTTATTAACATTTTTTTACAGAACTGTGAATATTGTGAATTTAAAGAATATTTTTTCGAGGTCTGTCAAAGGCGTGGATTTTTTAAAGAATATTTTTTCGAGGTCTATCAAAGGCGTGAGTTTTATAAACAATATTTTTTCGAGGCCTATCAAAGGCGTGAGTTTTATAAACAATATTTTTTCGAGGCCTATCAAAGGCGTGAGTTTTATAAACAATATTTTTTCGAGGCCTATCAAAGGCGTGAGTTTTATAAACAATATTTTTTCGAAGCCTATCAAAGGCGTGAGTTTTATAAACAATATTTTTTCGAGGCCTATCAAGGGCGTGAGTTTTATAAACAATATTTTTTCGAGGCATATCAAAGGCGTGAGTTTTATAAACAATATTAAAGAATATTTTTTGCGAGGCCTATCAAAGGCGTGAGTTTTATAAACAATATTTTTTCGAGGCCTATCAAAGGCGTGAGTTTTATAAACAATATTTTTTCGAAGCCTATCAAAGGCGTGAGTTTTATAAACAATATTCTTTCGGGGCCTATCAAAGGCGTGAGTTTTATAAACAATATTTTTTCGAGGTCTATCAAAGGCGTGGCTTTTTAAAGAATATTTTTTCGAGGCCTATCAAAGGCGTGAGTTCTATAAACAATATTTTTTCGAGGCCTATCAAAGGCGTGAGTTTTATAAACAATATTTTTTCGAGGCCTACCAAAGGCGTGGCTTTTTAAAGAATATTTTTTCGAGGCCTATCAAAGGCTTGAGTTTTATAAACAATATTTATATTTTTCCTATAACAAAGTGGATAATTTAATTTTTTCTTCATATTTTTTTTCCAAGACTAACCTTGTCCTGTTCATTAGGTTCACAACATCATTGTTTAATGTCGATATACATTTCCTTTGAATGCTAATATCCTTTACAAACACACAAACAACATTGAAAAGGACTTGTTGCTGTTTCCTTTGTCAGCTATTGTCATCGGAAAATTGTAGAAAATTCTCAAACAATTTTCCAATAATGTGTGAGTGTGAGTGCGTGGGAGAGTAAAATGGAAAATTCGTTTCTTTTTAATATTGTCCATTGAATGGCATCATTGACTTCTTTTTTCCTCTTTCTTTTAATTTCCAAGAAATTGAAATCATCAACCATCTCTATATCCACATTGTCATATTGTCGTCACGCATACACTGTTCCTTCAGTGGGTGACAAGATATTTCCTTTAAAAGCAAATTACCACACAATGATGAAGAAAACACAACGGGCTGCTATAAAATTAGGTTACAATTTTATGACGGCTGCTGCTGCTGCGTCAACTGCTGCCATTAGGGTGGTGCTGAGCGGGAGAGTGAATTATAATTTCAATATTAAATTCCTTGGGACAATATAAAAATTATATTACTGCGGAATTTTCTAAATTTTTGTTACGTTGAGTCATGAATATTCTTTCAATTTTGGTGGCTATCGTAAGAGATAGTAACGAATTTCCACTGCCTTACTGCCGGACGCCGGGCAGACATAGATCTAATAATTTTTTATCGCAGGGGAAACACTTTTGAGGTGTGTCAACACTATATTTTTTATCGTTGTTGTTTTTTTTTCAGATTAGTTTTGTTAAGGGTTCTTTCGCCAATACTGCTGATAACAGAATTTTGACGGCAATGAAAAATGTGGGTTGAACACCTGCACGCTATCTTCAACACCGAACAGCCGACTGGATGTTATTATTTGCAGACATTCGACGCACACACATCACGATATTTACCTATGTCGCACTTTGAGCTTTTCAGACTCAATGGTCTGCGCTTGGAGACTCCAATCGCTGGTAGTGATAAGAGTATTGGAAACATATCAGGAGAAATTTTAGTTGGAAATGGATTAGTCATTGATTAGATTTTTTGTTGCGCATATATAAACAAATTTCAATTTCATAGCTTATCTCTGAAAATGATTTCAAAATCTTCATATTTATTTGCGGCAATAAAAGGAATTTGTTGAGTGTTTTTTGGAAATCTAATATGGAGGTCAATATTTGTTTTTCTTTTTTATTTTTGTTTTGTTTTTATAAATTACTAATTCGCAGGTGGGAATAATATTAGGGAATGTGCAAAACTTTCAGGTGGAAAGCTTTTAAAATTTTCAATTAGGAAAATAAGCCAATAGGAAAAATGTTCTTTAAAAGATCCACACCTATTATAGGCCTCAAAAAAATATTTCATTATTGATAGATTCCATATATTCTTTAAACCAGTGAGCGGAGCAGTATAGTCGGACGGGACCGACCATACGACTACCACGAAACTCTTACTTCCTGCGGATTTTATTCCGAGCCTGAACAGTATTTCTTGATAGCTGCACCCTCTTGTCAACAGCACCTCCTCCTTACACTGACATATTTTCGGAATATTTCTAATATTCAGTACAGTCCTTCTAATTACTTGTCCATATTCCCTTCACCGTGTGCCCTATAGCTCGACTCGAAAACTCAATAAAATTAAGTTTTCGGTCCACTTCATCCCAATATTATTATCTGATCATCACCGAAAATGATGGGCATTGTCCGTGACCATAACTGGAACCTCATGGAACAGTTCAAAGCTATCAGCGCTATATTTCCGCCCTTCAGTGTAGTAATGGGTTACTAAATAATATCTGAATACGTAAGTACCTATAAATATTGAAGTGTAACTCCCACATCCGAGTACATACGACACTATAATTCTTATCAATTTAAAAGTCAACTACTCTTCTTGGATATACTATCAACTTTTCGGGTCTATGTCCATCAGAAGTAAATATATTCGCCACAGAATACAAATTTTGTAATTTTTCGGGGTCCATTTGACCTGCTAAATAGTGACAGATCCTTATCAAAACAGGCGAGCTTATTCTTTGGCCCGATCCCCTTCTCCATGTAAAATTTTGCGATGTTCGGGATATAATTGCGGCCTCTGGAGCGACCAGAAAACCCGTCAAAAATTTAGTATTTTGTCCATTTCATCCACTAAATATTAACCGATCTTTACCAAAAGCAATAGGGGTATTCATTGGGCAGAATCCATCCTACATGCAAAATCTCGTGAAGATTAGCCCATAACTGTGGCCTGTATCGTGTTTACAAATTATAATGGATAGACGGACCGACAAACATGTCTAGATCGACTTAGCTAGTACGGCGTTACAAATTCTTGGGGCTACACAAAGCTATAATACCCTGACAACGTAGTTGTGAAGGGTATAAAAATCCACCCCTATTATAGGCCTTTAAAAAACCCACGCCTATTATAGGCCTCAAAAATATTCTTTAAAAAACCCACGCCTATTATAGGCCTCAAAAATATTCTTTAAAAAACCCACGCCTATTATAGGCCTCAAAAATATTCTTTAAAAAACCCACGCCTATTATAGGCCTCAAAAAATATTCTTTAAAAAACCCACGCCTTTAAAAAATTCACGCCTATTATAGGCCTCGAAAAAATATTCTTTAAAAAACCCACGCCTTTAAAAAATTCCCGCCTATTATAGGCCTCGAAAAAAATATTCTTTAAAAAACCCAGGCCTTTAAAAAATTCCCGCCTATTATAGGCCTCGAAAAAATATTTTTTAAAAAATCCACGTCTATCATAGACCTCGAAAAATATTTGTCAAGAAACCCACACCTTTCATGGGCTTCGATAAAATCTTCTTAAAAAATTTAATTTATTCTGCATGCAGTTCTTATATGACGTTATGCTGTTTATTAAAATTAATAGCAAATAATTTCGGTTTAGTATTTTTGAGCTATTCGCTTAAGTAATTTGATGGGGAATTCCATGTCATTGCCCAGTCACATACACACACACCGTTCAAACGAACACCTCCCACTAACAATCAAATTTCAAAATGACACGCAAAACGAAAATTTTCATTTTTTTTGTTTTTGATAAATTCTTTGCAAGCCCAAAGCGAAGGACATGACCAATTAATGTCACAATCGACAGCAACAACAACAACATCGATGTCAAACAAAACACGCACTCCAGCCAGACACTATTAGTCCAATGTCCAAATAGACAATCAAATGTCATTGTTATAGTTGTCGCTGTTGTTTAGATCCTAAAATCAATTGAAAGTGCGACTACAATAAATTAACCTGAATGATAAATTGTCGCAAATTACGCAGCAGAAATTTCGCTACAAAAATTGCTTAAATTGGATCGGTGACAAAAATTCAAGCCTGAATATATTAAAAATTCATTGGGTAGACAAATTTGTAAATATTTACATATAATTTAAGTCAATCAAAGGGTATTATCCAGGCATATTATATGCCGGGATTTTTTAAGGATATTTTTGGTCGAGGCTTTTATTAGGCGTGGATTTTATAAAAATATGTTTTCAAGGCCTATAATAGGAGTGGATTTTTTAAAGAATTTATTTTCGATTTTTTAAAGATTTTTTTCGAAGCCTATAAAAGGTGTGGATTTTTAAAGAACATTTTATTTCGAGGCCTATAATAGGAGAGCAGTTTTTAAGAATATTTTTTCGATGCCTATAATAGTCGTGGATTTTATAAAAATATTTTTTCGAGGCCTATAACAGGCGTGAATTTTTTAAAGAATATTTTTTCGAGTCCTATAATAGGCGTGGATTTTATAAGACTATTCTTTCGAAGTCTATAATAGGCGTGGATTTTATAAGACTATTCTTTCCAAGTCTATAATAGGCGTGAATTTTTTAAAGAATATTTTTTCGAGTCCTATAATAGGCGTGGATTTTATAAGACTATTCTTTCGAAGTCTATAATAGGCGTGGATTTTATAAGACTATTCTTTCGAAGTCTATAATAGGCGTGGATTTTATAAGACTGTTCTTTCGAAGTCTATAATAGGCGTGGATTTTATAAGACTATTCTTTCGAAGTCTATAATAGGCGTGGATTTTATAAGACTATTCTTTCGAAGTCTATAATAGGCGTGGATTTTATAAGACTATTCTTTCGAAGTCTATAATAGGCGTGGATTTTATAAGACTATTCTTTCGAAGTCTATAATAGGCGTGTATTTGAAAAAAAAAACAAATTTCAAATCCTCCACCCAGGGTTCCAGGTTATCAATAATATCCATCAATAATGTCTATAGCTGTAGACAATATTATACCCCTCCATCGTCTATCACTTTATTAATTCCATAACCAGCAATGAATGAAACGCGTTCTGACGTAAAAAAGTCAAATCAATTTGATGACCTTGAACTTCATGCAATCTACACATCGAAAACCACAAACGTCCATTCCTATAATCACAGTGTGTCTTTATTGTTGTTATTTTCTTGTTCTCTGTAACTTTGCCTCCAAAAACTTAAATGGATTTTATTACGCTTAGTGAGGGTGGGTGGGGGCTGTGTGTGTGAAGTTATTAACACAGGACTATGCCAACATATTTCCGTTTCTGCTTTAGTGTTTCAATGATTTTTACTGTTTGATAAAACAGAGGTCGGCGCCACACTTTGGGGAAATTATTAGATTTTTTATTTATTCTGTGGTGAAAGCAATTTGCATTTGTGACACTTAGGCATGCACATACTGTAGGTGAGACTGGGGCACCTTCGGCACTTTTTTTTTAGAGCTCTATATCTCAGTACTTATTCAACATATATAACAACTTTATGGCTGATTATTGTCCTCTGACACTTAATTATAAAAAATATTACCAAAAAGATATGCAAAATAGTATTAGTTAAAAAATTTTACAGTTTTGTAAAAAAAGTCAAATTCGCCGAATGTGCCCCAACCCGGGGTAGCTTCGGCATTTAATGGGGCACATTCGGCACCATAGTTATAGCCGGGTAATTGTCATTGCTATCAGTCTGGTTGAAATTCTGATCCTCTAAAGGCTCTATTTGGTTTTAATACGTCACACAATGTTTGAATTATAGGACTTGATTTTCTAGCGTCGGACGTTGAAATCTCAAGGTCGCACACACCATCAGAAATAGGGGTTTCCTAACGCATTTTCGTCAATACAAGCACGTTTGATCTTATATATGCAATTTAAAGGATTAGTTTTAAAGGCAAACTCAAAAACATTTTAAGGAAATAATATTGCACAATATGTATATGGCCGAATTTGCCCCACTTTAAAATGCCGAATGTACCCCGAATGCACTTTTTATAGTTTTTTTCATTTCTTTCGATCAGTTTTGTAAAAACATTATATTTTTAAATATTTCTATAATAATACACATCGTAGTTAACTACTTTTTAATAATATTGTCTTAAAAATTTAAAAAGTTTTATACACGAAATACTTACGAATGGAATTGAAATATTACAGAAACATCTATAAAAATATAAAAACCCATGTATCTAAATAAGCTTATTAGCTAGAAATTTCAAACTTTGTGTCAGTTATTTATTTAGATACTCGATACCTATATATCGAAACTAGTGATGTACGGTGAGAGCTTCATATCGAAAACGCGATTGCCGAAGGTGCCCCGATGCCGAAGGTGCCCCAGTCTCCCCTATTAGAGGGGATTTTCTAAGTTTTTCATGGTTGGTGTGGGGGAGATTTATAAATTGAGGAGACCTATTGAAGGATTGGATTTTTAAAAATTATTTTTACAAGGCCTATCATAGACGTGGATTTTTTATTGAACATTATTTCGAGGTCTATCCAAACCGTAGATTTTTTAAAGAACATTATTTCGAGGACTATCCAAACCGTAGATTTTTTAAAGAACATTTTTTCGAGGCCTATCATAGGCGTGGATTTTTTAAAGAATATTTTTTCGAGGCCTATCATAGGCGTGGATTTTTTAAAGAATATTTTTTCGAGGCCTATCATAGGCGTGGATTTTTTAAAGAATATTTTTTCGAGGCCTATCATAGGCGTGGATTTTTTAAAGAATATTTTTTCGAGGCCTATCATAGGCGTGGATTTTTTAAAGAATATTTTTTCGAGGCCTATCATAGGCGTGGATTTTTTAAAGAATATTTTTTCGAGGCCTATCATAGGCGTGGATTTTTTAAAGAATATTTTTTCGAGGCCTATCATAGGCGTGGATTTTTTAAAGAATATTTTTTCGAGGCCTATCATAGGCGTGGATTTTTTAAAGAATATTTTTTCGAGGCCTATCATAGGCGTGGATTTTTTAAAGAATATTTTTTCGAGGCCTATCATAGGCGTGGATTTTTTAAAGAATATTTTTTCGAGGCCTATCATAGGCGTGGATTTTTTAAAGAATATTTTTTCGAGGCCTATCATAGGCGTGGATTTTTTAAAGAATATTTTTTCGAGGCCTATCATAGGCGTGGATTTTTTAAAGAATATTTTTTCGAGGCCTATCATAGGCGTGGATTTTTTAAAGAATATTTTTTCGAGGCCTATCATAGGCGTGGATTTTTTAAAGAATATTTTTTCGAGGCCTATCATAG
Source organism: Musca vetustissima (assembly GCF_032173495.1). Classification (NCBI taxonomy): domain Eukaryota; kingdom Metazoa; phylum Arthropoda; class Insecta; order Diptera; family Muscidae; genus Musca; species Musca vetustissima. The sequence continues at coordinate 13,893 of NW_026881026.1, read as the reverse complement.
GCGTGGATTTTTTAAAGAATATTTTTTCGAGGCCTATCATAGGCGTGGATTTTTTAAAGAATATTTTTTCGAGGCCTATCATAGGCGTGGATTTTTTAAAGAATATTTTTTCGAGGCCTATCATAGGCGTGGATTTTTTAAAGAATATTTTTTCGAGGCCTATCATAGGCGTGGATTTTTTAAAGAATATTTTTTCGAGGCCTATCATAGGCGTGGATTTTTTAAAGAATATTTTTTCGAGGCCTATCATAGGCGTGGATTTTTTAAAGAATATTTTTTCGAGGCCTATCATAGGCGTGGATTTTTTAAAGAATATTTTTTCGAGGCCTATCATAGGCGTGGATTTTTTAAAGAATATTTTTTCGAGGCCTATCATAGGCGTGGATTTTTTAAAGAATATTTTTTCGAGGCCTATCATAGGCGTGGATTTTTTAAAGAATATTTTTTCGAGGCCTATCATAGGCGTGGATTTTTTAAAGAATATTTTTTCGAGGCCTATCATAGGCGTGGATTTTTTAAAGAATATTTTTTCGAGGCCTATCATAGGCGTGGATTTTTTAAAGAATATTTTTTCGAGGCCTATCATAGGCGTGGATTTTTTAAAGAATATTTTTTCGAGGCCTATCATAGGCGTGGATTTTTTAAAGAATATTTTTTCGAGGCCTATCATAGGCGTGGATTTTTTAAAGAATATTTTTTCGAGGCCTATCATAGGCGTGGATTTTTTAAAGAATATTTTTTCGAGGCCTATCATAGGCGTGGATTTTTTAAAGAATATTTTTTCGAGGCCTATCATAGGCGTGGATTTTTTAAAGAATATTTTTTCGAGGCCTATCATAGGCGTGGATTTTTTAAAGAATATTTTTTTTTTTCGAGGCCTATCATAGGCGTGGATTTTTTAAAGAATATTTTTTCGAGGCCTATCATAGGCGTGGATTTTTTAAAGAATATTTTTTCGAGGCCTATCATAGGCGTGGATTTTTTAAAGAATATTTTTTCGAGGCCTATCATAGGCGTGGATTTTTTAAAGAATATTTTTTCGAGGCCTATCATAGGCGTGGATTTTTTAAAGAATATTTTTTCGAGGCCTATCATAGGCGTGGATTTTTTAAAGAATATTTTTTCGAGGCCTATCATAGGCGTGGATTTTTTAAAGAATATTTTTTCGAGGCCTATCATAGGCGTGGATTTTTTAAAGAATATTTTTTCGAGGCCTATCATAGGCGTGGATTTTTTAAAGAATATTTTTTCGAGGCCTATCATAGGCGTGGATTTTTTAAAGAATATTTTTTCGAGGCCTATCATAGGCGTGGATTTTTTAAAGAATATTTTTTCGAGGCCTATCATAGGCGTGGATTTTTTAAAGAATATTTTTTCGAGGCCTATCATAGGCGTGGATTTTTTAAAGAATATTTTTTCGAGGCCTATATTTTTTTTCGAGGCCTATCATAGGCGTGGATTTTTTAAAGAATATTTTTTCGAGGCCTATCATAGGCGTGGATTTTTTAAAGAATATTTTTTCGAGGCCTATCATAGGCGTGGATTTTTTAAAGAATATTTTTTCGAGGCCTATCATAGGCGTGGATTTTTTAAAGAATATTTTTTCGAGGCCTATCATAGGCGTGGATTTTTTAAAGAATATTTTTTCGAGGCCTATCATAGGCGTGGATTTTTTAAAGAATATTTTTTCGAGGCCTATCATAGGCGTGGATTTTTTAAAGAATATTTTTTCGAGGCCTATCATAGGCGTGGATTTTTTAAAGAATATTTTTTCGAGGCCTATCATAGGCGTGGATTTTTTAAAGAATATTTTTTCGAGGCCTATCATAGGCGTGGATTTTTTAAAGAATATTTTTTCGAGGCCTATCATAGGCGTGGATTTTTTAAAGAATATTTTTTCGAGGCCTATCATAGGCGTGGATTTTTTAAAGAATATTTTTTCGAGGCCTATCATAGGCGTGGATTTTTTAAAGAATATTTTTTCGAGGCCTATCATAGGCGTGGATTTTTTAAAGAATATTTTTTCGAGGCCTATCATAGGCGTGGATTTTTTAAAGAATATTTTTTCGAGGCCTATCATAGGCGTGGATTTTTTAAAGAATATTTTTTCGAGGCCTATCATAGGCGTGGATTTTTTAAAGAATATTTTTTCGAGGCCTATCATAGGCGTGGATTTTTTAAAGAATATTTTTTCGAGGCCTATCATAGGCGTGGATTTTTTAAAGAATATTTTTTCGAGGCCTATCATAGGCGTGGATTTTTTAAAGAATATTTTTTCGAGGCCTATCATAGGCGTGGATTTTTTAAAGAATATTTTTTCGAGGCCTATCATAGGCGTGGATTTTTTAAAGAATATTTTTTCGAGGCCTATCATAGGCGTGGATTTTTTAAAGAATATTTTTTCGAGGCCTATCATAGGCGTGGATTTTTTAAAGAATATTTTTTCGAGGCCTATCATAGGCGTGGATTTTTTAAAGAATATTTTTTCGAGGCCTATCATAGGCGTGGATTTTTTAAAGAATATTTTTTCGAGGCCTATCATAGGCGTGGATTTTTTAAAGAATATTTTTTCGAGGCCTATCATAGGCGTGGATTTTTTAAAGAATATTTTTTCGAGGCCTATCATAGGCGTGGATTTTTTAAAGAATATTTTTTCGAGGCCTATCATAGGCGTGGATTTTTTAAAGAATATTTTTTCGAGGCCTATCATAGGCGTGGATTTTTTAAAGAATATTTTTTCGAGGCCTATCATAGGCGTGGATTTTTTAAAGAATATTTTTTCGAGGCCTATCATAGGCGTGGATTTTTTAAAGAATATTTTTTCGAGGCCTATCATAGGCGTGGATTTTTTAAAGAATATTTTTTCGAGGCCTATCATAGGCGTGGATTTTTTCGAGGCCTATCATAGGCGTGGATTTTTTAAAGAATATTTTTTCGAGGCCTATCATAGGCGTGGATTTTTTAAAGAATATTTTTTCGAGGCCTATCATAGGCGTGGATTTTTTAAAGAATATTTTTTCGAGGCCTATCATAGGCGTGGATTTTTTAAAGAATATTTTTTCGAGGCCTATCATAGGCGTGGATTTTTTAAAGGCCTATCATAGGCGTGGATTTTTTAAAGAATATTTTTTCGAGGCCTATCATAGGCGTGGATTTTTTAAAGAATATTTTTTCGAGGCCTATCATAGGCGTGGATTTTTTAAAGAATATTTTTTCGAGGCCTATCATAGGCGTGGATTTTTTAAAGAGGCCTATCAAAGCGTGGATTTTTTAAAGAGGCCTTTCATAGGCGTGGATTTTTTAAAGAGGCCTATCAAAGCGTGGATTTTTTAAAGAGGCCTTTCATAGGCGTGGATTTTTTTAAGAGGCCTATCATAGGCGTGGATTTTTTAAAAAGGCCTGTCAAAGGCGTGGATTTTTTTAAGAGGCCTGTAATAGGCGTGGGTTTTTTTAAGAGGCCTATCATAGGCGTGGATTTTTTTAAGAGGCCTATCATAGGCGTGGATTTTTTTAAGAGGCCTGTAATAGGCGTGGGTTTTTTTAAGAGGCCTATCATAGGCGTGGATTTTTTAAAGAATATTTTTTAAGGCCTACCCCAGGCGTGGATTTTTTAAAGAATATTTTTTAAGGCCTATCACAGGGGTGGATTTTTTAAAGAATATTTTTTTAAGGCTTATCACAGGCGTGGATTTTTTAAGGAATGTTTTTTAAGCCTATCACAGGCGTGGATTTTTTAAAGAATGTTTTTTAAGCCTATCACAGGCGTGGATTTTTTAAAGAATATTTTTAAGGCCTATCACAGGCGTGGATTTTTTAAAGAATATATTTTTAAGGCCTATCACAGGCGTGGATTTTTTAAACAATATTTTTTAAGGCCTATCACTGAATTACCAGAAAACCATTCGATAACTTCTCTATCCATTTCAAAGCGCTTGGGAAATGTTTGCAATTGTTGTCATTAAAATCAAAGCAATTTCAAATAAAATAACAATTTATATTGCCTACCACAATAGCCAATATTTTATCTATTTTTTCAGTCATAATTTCATTTCCACTTGTCAGTGAATATTAATTAATTTATTGTTCACATTGCTCAACTATTTTCTCTCTCCCCTCCCTGACATTCTCCCCGTTCCTCTCATTTCATCTGTGGGTTGGAAATGTAACAGTTAAGTGTTATTATTGCTATTGTTGTTCTATACATTTATTTTCAATAATAATTCAATTCAAGTAATAATATTTTTTGTTGTTGTTAACATGTATTCTCCAGAAGTTGTTGTTGTTGCTGTTTTCTTATTTTGCAATTTAAATGAATAAATTGAAATTTTAGTGAAAAAATAATTGTTGTGAACTTGGTGTTGTTGTTGGTTGTTTGATTTTGTCTACTGATGTAATCGTAACATGACATGTTTATAACAATACTGAACTATATACGAGAATAAATATATATATTTTTAAATCAAAATAAATTAACACACCACTTTGTATTTGCGGTCCGGTTGTTAACCGTATCCATGAGCAATAGTGATGCAATGACGTTTTTATTTTTGTAAATTGTAAAATAAATTAAACTTCTATTACGAGGCGTAGGCTACTGCCTATTGGTTGTAATCTAAACCACAAAAATGTACTTAAAAATGTTTTGAGATTACGTTATATTCTACTGGACCACGTACTTCTTATAAAGTTTTATATAAAATACAGTGATTTTTGAATCGGAATTTTAAACTGAAAATAAATTGCTAATGTGTTGGAACGTTAATGTATGAGTAATACTTCTATACATTTGCCATACCTGAATCATAGATTCACCTGTTTTTAATTGGGGAATGAAAACCCAAGTATCAAACTATATCCAATTAAGATGGAAAATGCCGAATAATGAGAATACCGTTATAGGCAACCGATAATATTCGCTAGGGATTTAATTAGGGGGTCTTAACCAATATGAGAACAAATGTTGCAAAATTACCCATATTTCCCAAACTTTATTATTAGAGTATTATTAATCTATGACTACAATTTCAAAGCTCTATCTTAAATATTGCGAACTCTATCGTGTTTTCAACAAACATACGGACATGCCTAAATCGACATAGAATTTTAATCTGATCAAAAATATATATATGTACATTGTGGCTTCTCTGGTGAATAGGGACTATACCTGACCATATACAATGTTGCCCATATTCGACGGACCCATGTTTTTTTTTAATCAAAGAAAAAAATAAAAAATTGGCGGTTAACAATGTTAATCATTTAATTTGTTCCATCGTTTTTGCCAACATTTCGCCCGTAATAGCGGCTATTTCTTCACGAATGTTGCCCTTGAGCTCTTCTACGGTCCTTGGCTTGTTAACGTAAACCTTTGACTTCAAATATCCCCCCAAGAAGAAGTCAGGCGGCGTCAAATCGGGCGAACGCGGTGGCCAGTCCAAATCACCACTTTTCGACATCAAACGGCCCGGAAACAATTTCGTCAGAAAATCGATTGTTATGCGACTTGTGTGCGGTGGAGCGCCGTCTTCTTGAAACCAGAACTGCCTCATACGCTTTCGACGAATAATGGGCATCACAAAATTGGTCATCATGTCGCGGTAACGCTCCTGATTGATGGTAACAGCATGGCCATTTTCATTTTGGAAGAAAAACGGCCCAATGGCCGTTTTCGCACTAACGCCGCACCAATCTGTGACTTTTTCGTCATGAAGAGGCACTTCTTGAATCTCTTGAGGATTTTCAGTGGCGTAAAAACGGCAATTTTGCTTATTTACGGTCCCATTCAATGTGAAATGGGCTTCATCAGACATGATAATTTTGTTCCAAAATTGCTCGTCATCTTCGGCCATTTCGATGAGTCTTTGGGCCCATTCCAATCGACGAGGCTTGTCCGTAGGCAACATTTTTTGCGTCAATTGAATTTTGTACGGGAACAAATGCAAATCAATGCGAATAATCCGTTGTAAAGTGGACCGAGCCATGCCCAAGTGCTGAGAACGGCGTTTTTGGGATGTTCTTGGGGAACACTCAACACTGGCTCGTATGGCAGCGATATTCTTGGCCGATTCGCTTGGTCGACTTTTATATGGCCTCTTCGGATTAGAAAGAGCCTTACCAGTCGAAAAATTTTCGTTTAAACGCTTAATGGTGTTCTTAGAAGGCGCACTTCTCACATTTTTAATATTTAAAAGCACGTTGAGTTTTCACAATTGACTTCTTCTGTTGAATGAAAATTTCAACTATTTCAGAGAGCTCGCGTGGCGTGCATTGGTTCATGGTAAAAATCTGCTTGGACTGACGCTTCAAACGCGGTATGTCATTAAGCGATGTGACATCTCTGTCAAAAGTTATGGCGTTGCTAGATGGGTCCGTCGAATATGGGCAACCCTGTACAGATAATCCTTCCTTTTGGTAGGAGACATTTCGTGTGAAAAAAACTTGCCTCAAAATCAGAAAAAATGTAAACATTTCATAATTATCACAACTATTTTCCTACTTCGCTCTATTTTACCACTATTTGCGCTCATTTTTCTTCACTCTCTATACTAACATAATCACCATTCATTGTTCGACTGTGTTTTGTTTTGGTATCGTTCTCCATCTCTTCCCTTACTTGGTGTTTATTATTCTTGCAACCGTTTCCTCTCTCCCTCTCTCTCTCTCTCTCTCCACAGAAACAATTACCATTCATTGTACGGCAGTGATTTATTTATTCGGTATAAGTTCTCCGACTCTTCCATTAAGTGGTGTTTGTTATTTTTTGCATTTCAAACACTGTTACCAACCTCTGCATTGATGTTACAAAATTCGCATATGAATTTTCCAAATTATTTCGATATAAGTGTTAAATATAATATATCAAACAAGTGTTGATTCGAACAACAAATCCAACCGTATGTTTAACATGGTACGATTCATGTTCTGCGTCATGGTTGTTCTAATGACGCAGAACATGAACATGTAAGTAGATAAGAAGTAACGAGACAAAACATAAAACCAAAAAAAAAAAAAAAAAAAAAATTGAAACGACTTCTTTGTCGTTTCTGTGCCACACTCACCAAACACACACCCCAAAGTTGTTTTTTCACTCACTCTTACAAGAAACCAGTATTTAAAGTTTTATGAATTACATTCATAAAATCCAAAAATCCCGACATTGGCAACACTGCTCATATAATATTAACCATGCCTCTATATCGTTTCCTTTTGCCTGTTACAAACATATGCACAATTACATAATATCCTTTACCACGGTGTGGTGAAGCATCTAAATATTATTTTACCGTCAAAGCGAAGGAGGTATACCGTTTGGTCCAAACTGGACACATCTAAATATTTATACATTGATTTAGTGCTAATATCGGCAGAGGGAATTTACCAAATTGAATTGAACTCTGACACCGTAGACCTGGAATAAACTAGTATATATTATAGGCTTAGGTTATATATCTGCCAGCAGATCCTTCTGATACTTAAATGTATAATTTGTTCAACGAAAGCATTCTTTTGAGATCTGATAGTGGGAAGTTGACGCTGGGAGCTTCGATAGATGTGAAAATAATTCAAAGCTACACTTCTTAATTAATTACGGTCTTTGTCAGTCGTCTGCACTATCTTCAGAGCTCATTTCACTACGTTTAAACCTAATTATATAATGCTTGATGGTCGATTTCCCTGGGCATCACATGAAGTTTTTGCTTCAAAAATCAATATTTGATGCAGGCTTTACTCAGATATTGAAGGTTAGGTCTAACTGAAAATCAAAAAAACATTTAATTATAATAGCGTCATTTATGTTTTAAGTCAGGGACTTTCTAATTGGCCTATTATTCAAAGTAAATATGGGGAAAAGCCACTACATGTTGCTATAAATTTTATGTGTGAACAAAAAAAATATATTTTTATATATATCTTTTTTGTTATATTTTTTTTTAAAAATAGTCTTCAAAAAAATTCTCTTTGAAAAATTTTGCTAATTAAATTAGTCTCCAATTACTTTCAGACATTCATTCACAAAACGTGTGAATATCCAACAACATTAGCAGATTGAACTAACGAGAAATGTTATAGAGAAAACAAAGTCCAATATCAGACATTCAAATATACATAAATATGATTTGAATCACAATATTTTTTTTTTGCAATTTTTAATAGAGATCAAAGTCCACTTTTTATTAAAAAATATATTGTTCATGGACTATTTTCAATTTTTTAATGCTGCCTAAAAGATTTTTAAAAATATGAAACATATGATCTAAATTTTCCTTATTATAATGTTATGATTTTCTTCCACACCGCCCATCCTATTAGATCCTACACTTAAACCCATATCAAAGAGGGAATATTTAAGTGCCATTATTGTGACCGGTCTTGGGTGTCAAAACAATTCCTTTGGACATTGAAAACGATTATTATTGCATGGTTAGCAGTAACAATAATACTCGAATATATAAAAAAGCAAAAAAAAAAAAAAAAAAAAAACACAAACAAAAACAAAACAAAAACATTAAATAAATAAAACAGTAAAAAAATAACAATATCAACAAACTAACACTATGAAAAAAAAAATAATAATACAAAACACAAAATACCTACACACAAATATATGGACAATGTTTACTTTCTGTCGGTTAGTGGGCGCATGTTTTTTCCCCCAATTGGTATCAGCCGGCTGACTGGATGGCTGGCTAGCTAGCTGGGCGATTTACTCATTCACCGATACTCTGGAATTGCGAATGTGTGCGAACAAACATTTTGAACAGGGACGGATTGGAGGGGAATGTCAATGGAGGTGTGAGTCACTGGTGTGGCTGTTTTTTGTAATGATGAGTATCTGGAAAATAGTTTTACGAGGTTTAGGTCAAAAGGGGACAGGGTATGTCCCCCATTAAAATTATCAATAGTGGACCATGTTTCGGTGTAAAGGTACTCCGTAATATTCGGTATTTTGAAGCTATTGGGCTCCCTGTAATTTGTTATTAAGGAGTTTCACTTTATCGATAATCTTACTACTGATAATGATCAATACTGATCCGTTTTTTTGTTTTTGTTCCCATATACCGCTACATCCTACATGTTGGGGAGTTGGGCATGTGTTTCGAGCAAATTAACTGCAATTTCATATTTTGGATTCTCATTGCAAAGAAACACTCCCTACCAAAATGTATTAACATTGGCCCATGTTTCTGGGTAGCCATCATACACCATTACCCTATTATTCGATATTCTGATGGGTTTGGACACATTTTTCAACCGAATTGGCTTAATTTTATTTTTAGATTCTCATTGGGCGCCAAATCTTCTTACCAAACATTATCAATATCGATTTACGTTTTTGTATACCAACCCATGTTCGATATTTTTAAGCTTTAGTTGCTTTTTCTCACCGATGTGGCTGTAATTTGAGATCTTGAAGTCTGACATACGTATATTCAGAAAATGATTAATATAGGTTTAAATTTTGGCATCGCTCCATATAAGGATAGTGTTCTTTTTCCACTATATAGAGCAGCTTAGCCACATTTTCTCATTGTTCTGGCTAGAATATGGCTTTCCGGGATATTGGAGGGTAAAACACGTATTTAAGGAAAATTGAAGGTCTCATCCTAATTTTGGATTTTTTTTTGGGGTTTTAGCTACATTTTCTCACCGATGATATCTCCTAGGATATTTGGTATTGTAAATGGAGTATATCGCCCCACGTTTTGGTATATCTCTCATATAAGGGTACCTCCCAACGTTCAGTATTTTTAAGGTTATAAGTTAATTTTCCACTGAAGAAGGTGGAACTTTTTCAGGAACGAAATTGCCCAACTCGTATATTAAAATTGTGTTCCAATAATTCGTCGGTGACCCTATTCTAGATCTGAATACAATTCTAGCCATGGCATTTTGCTAAAATCCTGATAATAAAGACTTCAATATTTAATATAGAACTTTGAAATGTTGTATTCTTGTTCTGGTACTCTTCTTATCTGGCTTGTGAAAGAACGTTTGTTCCACAAGCCGAGCTTAAACAAGTTTTCGAGGTCATGTTCCGAGATGTTGTCTTCCAGTTGATTTTTCCATCCGATTCATGGCCTTCCCTTCTGTGTGAACCATCAGTTGGGTCGCTTTTGTATGCCTTTTGATGTCCGAGAATAGCTCATTGTTCATTCGACGGCGATAATCACCGTCGACGCAGATCGGCCTATAGATCTTCCGGAGATGTTTTCTCTCAAACACCCTAAGAGCTGCCTCATCTGCTGGCGCAAGTACCCATACTTCAGATCCATACAACAGCACGGGTAGTATCAGTGTCTTGTAGAATGTGAGTTTGGTCTTGTTCTTGAATTGCTTACTCAGACCCTAGTAGCATCAATTGGCCAATTCTATTCTTCTCCGTATTTCAATGCACATGTTATTGATTTTGATTATGGCGGTACCGAGGTATATACAATCGTTCTCTACCTCGATGCTGTACTTTTCAAATGGTCCGATTTTTCTGGGCGTCTTTGGCGTTGATATCATGATATTGATCAGCTTGATCTTTTCGTCATTTACTACCAGACCCACTTTGGCAGACTTCTTCTCAATTTGTTCAAAGGTGGATGTTACCGCCCGCAGTGTCAGACCCATTATATCGATATCGTCGCCGTAGGCGAGACAAATGTGTTGTTTGGTGTACAGAGCGCCATTTCCGTTAAACTTTGCCTCACGTATGACCTTTTTCAGAGGGTTTGTTAAAAATATCACGCGACAAACTTTCAATATTTTGAAGGTCACAGCCGCATTCTCCGATCGAAGTTACTGAAATTTGGTAATCTGTGTTCTTGGTGGTTAAAAAATTATTCTAAGAAAATTGTCAAAATAGGGTTTCAGATATCTCGTCTCATTTTAGGTATTTTCGTGGTCATAGTATTTTCGTAATTTGGATTTCAGAATTCTTGGAGGGCGAAAAACGTGTTCACAGACAATATTCAATTTTCGATCGTTGCATAAGATCTTTGAATCCACATATAAAAGTCTCGTTCCCCTTATCATTATATGGAAGGTCCTAGCCAAATTTCCAACCTTGTGTTCAGTAGGAATAAAGGCGGATGTGCTAAGATTACACGTGTCTGTATAGACAGTGGTTTCTCGTCTGCTATGTATAGTCTTCGATTATATAATTCATACGGTATTCTTCTACTGCCTGGGCGACTGAATCTGTATGAATGCTATTCAGACTTGCATGATATGCCTATTGTTTTATAGGATCGCGCTTGTACCTTTGGGTCTCTCAATAGATCATTAAGTTTTCTCATGATGTGCTCGGGTGGGGGAAGTCTGGATATGCTAACACCCAAGAAGGAAGTATGTATCGACCACATTTGATTGTGCCGATGGACGAGTATGATCTTCTCCGAGGGTGTCGAATGTTACACCCAATCTCTTGGCGTAGTTGAATCTACTCTCCGTCAGCGGGAGTTTCATTTAAACCATCAACCAAGTAATGAACACTGAGGCTGAAGATTTGGTGACAGATATCTTCAGATGGAAGAAATTCTCAAGACGAGCTATGTAAAGGGTAATCGTCTACATAGCTCATCTTGATAATTTCTTCCATCTGAAATATCTGCCACATACGTCATCAATTAGTGTAGTCATTTCCAAGCGGATTTCCTGATCTAACAAAGTAATTTTTTCCCAAGGCCCCTTATTTTCCAGCCCCTATATTACCGACATTCACCTATATGTTGCTTCTGATGATGTTTTGTTTTAGATGATTAGACCATCATCATAGACCAATTGATTGTGTGTTTTGCTGTTACAAACACAAACACTATTTTTCTATATATGTATGCATTTGGTTCGTGTGACACATTAACTCAGTAGTTGTCCGTCGGTTGGTTACTTGCCCGACAGTTGTCTGAATGAATTTTGGTTGATGGCAGTTAGAATTTCTTTGGTCGGGTTGTTTTTATTTTAGTTTGACGCGATACGCTGCACAGTTAAGAAAGAAACTATTCTCCTACTAGAGACGCACACACACGTTCATATACACGGACCGATAAAGTTAAACATAAAACAAAACAAACAAACAAATACGGAAAAATCAAACGTAAATTCTCAAATCGACAGTTGGTTGAGAGAAGTCATTTGGTAAAGGCCGCAAAATATTAAGATGTGTCGCATTTGAGTGAAGTGAAACAGAAATTGAAAAGCAAAAATAATTAATGAAACTAATATTGGAAAATAAATATTAGTAATACAAAAATTTAAATAAATTATAAAATATTGGTGTATGAAAATAATTATTAAAAATAAATAATTGGAATAATTATACTTAAAATACAAACTACAATAATTTTCTTAAAGGTAATTAAAAAAATATTACTACAATGATTGAATTGACCTAATGAAATGTTAAGTGATTTTGAAATTAAAATTCGTTAACTATTAAAAAATCAATTTTTATTGGACAGGATTTTGTCCAATAAAAATAAACATCCATAAATAAGATCCATGACATGAATTCGTTTAGTCTGCAAAAAATTATTACTGCTGTATTCAAAACATTTGAAATAAAATTTATGTATGTGGGTGTTCTAGGCCATAAACAATTTTTTTACTTATCCAACAAGTGGTAATTGAAAAAACTACATAGATATCACAGAGATCTCCTTATATGGAAATAAAATGTTGAACGTGGAACACTGATTTTAAATATATCTCAAATTTACGGGTAGTCTTATACCCTTATTGATTTGGATAAAAAGTGCGGACACATTTCCCAAGTATTAAATAGGTGATCTTCTATTTACTATATTCAGGAGTTGATTTTAGAATATTGGAACCCCCATTGTTAAATTATATCATTCTAGTGGAAAATTGTAAACAATCAACTACGTACTTTATATGGGGTAAAATTTAAAATTTTTGAAATACTGAAATGGACCTTTGTTATAAAAAAGTAAATCGAAATCCTTCCATACAAGGTTCAGCACATTTTTTAATTAGATATTATAAAAATTATAATATCTAATTAAAAATTATATGTTGGGTTTGGAATACGTGGGGGAGGTACCAGAAAGAGTGGACAAATTGGTCTCATCTCCGGGCTTGATCTAAGCTTGGTAAAGAGTTTGGTTCAGTTTGGTTCAAATCGGATAGTCCGTTCGCATGATACTAAAAAATGAAGTTTTTCCACAATTTTGACCATTTTGTTTGGGAGGTACGAGAAGTAGTAGACCGATATTCCCCATCTTCGAACTTAAACTAAGTTTGGAAGAAATATTAAGAAGTGGAAAGTTTGAATGAAATCGGTTATTCCCTTCGAGAGTTATCATGCGCACCAGCCAGACAGACAGATGGACAACGAACGGACGGTCATGTGTGAATCGACTCCAAATTTTCTGAAACGGATTTGATCCAAAGAAACATGGGGTTTAAAACCAATATTTCGATGAGGCACATTTTCACCGTATCAAAGTGTATATACCCTCATTAGCCATAAGGCAGAGGGTATAAAAATACCTTCCTGACATTGTAATTTTTACCCTAATTACATAGAGAAAATCTAATTCGCCAAGCACACGAATATAAAATTACAGCCACTTCGATTGAAACCTTAATGGGAGAATGGCAGAACCTTAATGGGAGCTATTTTAAAAAATTATCTATGTATATTGACTATTTTTATAATAATTTTTGATACCTAAAACCCGAAATGTCAAAAATGTTTTTTTTGTCAATTTGGTCAAAAATATTCCTATCTATGCCCACAAAGATATCGAACATGATCTAATAATGTTATATGTCAGAGCATGGACCTTTATTGTCAAATTTCTGTCAAAAATTAGGCATATTGGACAATGTGGCTTACAAATACCGTTATTTCTATTCCATGCCAATTCCAAACAGTAATTTTTA
>NW_026881025.1:0-33750 GCF_032173495.1 Musca vetustissima | reverse complement strand
AGTGGGAAAAAATACCGATCTAGCGCGCAGAAAATAAAAAAATGAAGTTGAAGGAAACTTTAAAACATTAATGCAGTTTTAAAGTAGAGTGTTGAGAGTACTTAAGTCCATATAAAAAAATCCGAATTGATAAGTTAGAACGGAATAACGGTACATGTAAAATAGAAATTTTTTCCAAAGTTAAAAATGGTATTTTTTAGCTATAAAATTGCGATGGTCGTGTGCATTCTGTGAATAAATTATTATAAAATTTTGTCCATTTTTGATCTATAGTATTGGTATTTAATTAAATGGAATAGTTATATAACCCATAAGTTATTTTAATTTAGGTGTTTCGGGCTAAATATATGTAAGGTCCGTTTTTTTTTAATTCCTTCAATTAAAATAGGGGTTTTATATGGAGTGCAGTCGAGTTCAGCGTTGATTTTTGTTTTATTTTTCTTGTGTGTCTGTCTAGAACATCATACTACATTTTTCCTGCGACTTCCTGCGACTCTCGGATTTATGGCAATTTTTTGAAAAAAAATCCAATTTGGTGTAGGAAGCTTTTTTTTAAGGTTTTGTTCAAATAAAATTAAAAAATTTGTGAATTTTTTTGATATAATTCATCAAATATGACTGGGAATAGATCACAGCATTGCAGATAAGAAAAAACAAGTTCAAATGTCCATCCTAAGGTTCCAGAGTACTGGGTGAGTATGAAAATGAGGGTATTTAAGTAAGCTGCTCCAAACGTTGATTTTAAACTCATGCACTGAATATACATTTATTCCAAATGTCTTTCTAAATAAAAAATTAAATTACAACGAAATCGGTTGTAAGAGTCTTCTAAAATACCGCAGGTAAAGGGTCCACTTTCACATTCATATTTACACGGTTTTACCTTTCGCTATAAGCAAATTACAACAAAATTTCGTCATTATCATTTGCACATTTCATACCGACTGGTTAAAAAAAAAAGTGGAAAATTAATAGCTCCGATCGGCCACTTTTCGAAGAAAGGAAGGCACGTATCATTAATTATTTGAAGGAAGAAATGCACATTATTGTTGACACACCTAAGTCAATATCCGGAACAACAAACGATGGCAATACTCCTAGGCGTTTTTTAGCCAACCTGGCTTGGCATCGTCGATAACTGGTGTTGATGAAAAATTAATTAAAAATTTTATTATCATCCTTTCAACCATGGCCTGTGGATATGCTATTATCGCAGAGACATTTAAAAAACTTACGGAGGAAACATTTATTCTTTTCATGGAATTATATCCTTGGTTTTATATGCCTTCAAGCATACACAAAATATTAGTGCATGGAGCTGATACAATTAAATGTGCAGCTTTGCCCATAGGAATGTTGTCTGAAGAAGCCATGGAATCCAGAAATAAGGACTTTCGGAACTACAGGGAACTGTACACCAGAAAATTTAGTCGTGAGGAAACAATGAGGGATCTTTTCAATAGGTTGCTATTGTCTTCTGATCCAAAAATATCAAGCTTGTCTCGTAGTACACCTCTTAACCATCGATATAGTGTGCCACTATCTGAAGAAGTCTTTAAACTACTGGAGGATCCAATGCTACCAACTAATTCAGATCAAAACTCGGATTCTGAATGTGATTAGCATTTAATAAGTAACGCCTAAATTTTCTAAAATATATATAGATTAATGTTTTAGATATGTAATATTAACAATAATAAAGATATATATATATAATAACAATAGTGTTTGCCCTTAACCCACTTTTTACCCTCCAAATGTTTAGGAATTTTTAAAAGAAGCTCCCATTTTAGGAGTACTATTAGTTATAACGACAAATGTTGCTTATTATAAAATGTTTCAAAGGCTTCAAAATAGTAATTTTCACCTAAAAATTTCTAAAAAAAATCGGCGCTTAATGGGTTAATAAAAAAATGCCAAATTTTTTTCATAAAATAATAAAATTGTCCATCTAAATCTATTCTTATCCAAAATATCGATAAACATACAGTAAAACATCTACTTTTATTTTCTGCGCACTAGATCTGCATTTTTTTCCACTGTGCGTCCGTTGTAATCACGCTATCTTCTGAAGGAATTGAGATAGGATGCTGAAATTTTGCATAAAGTTGTCTTTTGTCTGCAGGCAGGTTAAGTTCGAAGATGGGATGTATCGGTCCACGTTTAGGCATAGCTCCCATATAATGTTACCCCCCAATTTCCGGTATTTTGGGGTTATTGGGCGTGTTTTTTAACCACTTCAAATCTCCCTACCAAAAATGATTCGCCCCCTTCTTGGGGTCGTCCCCAGAACATAAGGTCGATAATTAACCTTATATATATAGATTCGGTATAGATACACTTTTTGGTATGTTCCCTATATTTTTATTTCGAGTACCTGTCAGTATATCTATGGTGGAGGGTATGCAAAGTTCGGCCCGGCCGAACTTAACGCTCTTTCACTTGTTTACAATTTAACACCAACAGACGGACGGACATGCATAAATCGACTCAGAAAGTAATTCTATGCATATTCTCAAAATGACTCATGTATCTATCTCATGTGTTTGCTAGTTACATTTGCACAAAGACATAATACCCTGTACCATAGTGTGGTAACGGGTATAACAAATCCAGGCCTCTAATGGTTCTTAAAACATTTTTAAAAACATCGCCTCTATTGGTCCTTGCATAAAATATGAGCCACGCCTCAAATGATTCTTAATAAAATTATTTTTCAAATCCACGCTTCAGATGGTTCTTGAAAAAAATATATTTTAGAAAATCCATGCTTCTAAATGTTCTTAAGAAGATATTTTAAAAAATCAATGCCACTAATGATATGTAAAAATCAACACCTATTAACCGTTACGAGATATTTTTTGTTTTGAAAATCCACTCCTTTATTAGTCCGTAATAAATATATTTTAATAATTAAGGCCTCTAATGGTTCTTGACATTTTTTAATGGAACAAAAAAATATTTTTTAAAGGCTAATATACGTGAATTTAAAAAATATATATCCTAATAGACTCAAAAAAAAATGTTTTTTAAGGAATGTTAACTAATTTGGAGTGATTTTTTTTTTTGTTTATATATTTTTGAACAACTGTAATCACAATGGAGCGGATTTTATTACAAATATTTTTGAAGAAATGTTACCTCAATAGTCGTGGATTTTTCGGCTAGGATTTTTATAGGCCAAATCATAGAACGCATTGTAAATTGTCTTCCAGTATAACTTTTATCCTATGTAGGTATAGTTAGTCTGATTAGATTTTCAAAATGCCGAAAATATATTGTGTCCTTTCAAAAATGACTTTCATCTTTCTTTAGAATAACGATATTTTTATTATTTTATTTAATCAACGATTCGTTTTTTCATAACAACTCATTTCTCTTCCTAATGTAACGCTCATCGAAATTTCAATTGTAAATTGTTACTTGGCGTCTACGTTTCTCCATATTTTCCTTGCGAATTTCGTACATTTCGATAAAGATAGGATTTGCAATTACAAACATCGCTGTAATTTAAAATAAATATGTATGTTAACAAATAAAAATAATTACTAATACAAATATGAAATATACCTCCCAATACAACGAACCATTTTTCCATGGACATGTACCAATCTTCATTGTAGAATAGACCAAATACCAGTATGACAAATACGGGTACCATTAAAAATACCTTTCTCTGGAAATTAAATTTAAAAAAAGTATTAAAAAATTACTTATATAATTTGGAAATAAAACATATTGATATACCTTGACAATGCCCCAAATCATAAGGATTGCAGCAATTACAGCGGCAAAGGAATAACCAACTAACACATATAAATCTGGAAATAAATTAAGGATTGAAGGGTTATTATATATTAACATGTAATATATAGAATAAAAAAATAATATTGATATTGAAATAATATTTATAGTAATAGATATAATTAAAAAATTAATATCTTATATACCATTTTTTTACCATCTTTAAAAAATTATATTAAATTTTCATCTACTACCATAGTTAAGTTTTTCCAAATACGATTCCTCGCTTTCCGCTTCATTATCGGTTACATTCTTGCTATGCTCATATAAGTCCAAATCGTCTACTATGCTAAATGCATTGAAAAGAAGGAAAATCGTTGCCAATACAATGCAATGCCAAGAAAGGGCCTTTAGTCCCATTTTTGTTTTTGAAATCCGTATGAGGTATCTATGTGCCGTTAAGAATATAACTGATATGAGTTCTTGAAAATTCTTTTCACATAACATCTGTTACTCATTTCAATTAGACAAAAAATCAGAACAAACAACATGACGATAAACTTTGATCTGTCAAAATTGTTATCTCATTGCAGTTCTTTGTTCCACATAAAAATATGTTCAAGATTTTCTATTGAAAATAAATGAATAATAAAATTTCCAATATCTATATATTATGTATATAAAAATGAATTGCTGTTCGTTAGTCTCGCTAAAACTCGAGAACGGCTGAACGGATTTTTCTGATCTTAGTCTTGAAATGTTCGTGGAGCTTCAGGGAAGGTTTAAAAGGTGAGAAAAATTCGAAAACCGTGAAAAATTTGCAAAAAAAATATATATTATGAAAAAAAAAATATTTTGAAAACAAATATTCATTTGTCAAATATTGAAAATTTTCAAAATATTTTATTTTATTCAGTTGACATTGTAATGAAACTTTCATCATTGTATGTACACGTCCTCCATGAAATTCACGTACATTTTGGGACAAATGCAATGATGAAAATCTGAAGATTCAGAAAAGAGTTACGATTCTAAGTCACATGCCCTAGATTATTCTTCTTGAAAATAATAATAATAGAAACATAGGAACATGTTGTTATGAAGTACCTAAAATGTACCATTATATGGTGGTTATATGCCTAATCGTTGGTCAATGTCTTTAATCGCATATGTGTATCACAGAGAAAATTAAGTTCATATTGAAAGAGAACAACTATAAAAAGCATTTGTTATAACAAAGAGTCTCATGATGTTACCTCAATATGTCAACTACCGATATATTTAATACCATGAAAAATCTTTGTTAAGATCGAACTTTTGTACTTTCTTATAGATTCTTTAAATCGGCCGGGATATTTATATGGGGACTATGTGTAGTATGTGTAGTAGATTGGAAAACGGGGGGTAAGAACTTCAACAAACTGAAAATTAAACGGGAAATATGTATGGCGCCTTTTTATTACATTAAGCCAAATCCATGATCCATCCATTCCGTCAAATTCTTTACAAAACCGAAAATGGTGCGGGAACCGTATGTAGGAGCTATACAAAATTTGGTCCTGAATAGAAATGTTTCCGCAAATGTGTTTTACCCTTTCAATATCACGGAATGATATATGATATGAATGACATACGATACTACAATGGGTATGGATATATACTAATACCACATGAGAAAATACCGAACAATAACAGTATATCATTATATGGGGCTACCCGGAACAATTTGCACCAATATTAATATTTTTTGTAAACAGGTTTTCTTCATCCAAAATAAAACATTACAGCACTTCGGCTGAAACACTCCCTAAAATACCGAACTCCTCAAAGTACCGAATATTGTGGGTACCTCAAAGATTTAACCAATATTGACAATTTCAGTACGATTCATTCTACCAAATATACAACCAAACGTGCCCAAATCCCCCACAGTATCGAAAAAGGTGGATTACTATTACATGGGGGATATTTGAAAGTTTGGGCGAACATAACATTGCAGCCAAATACCGAATATTAAGGATTGCCGTTAGATGGGGATATCCGAATAATTGAGTCAATGTGGAAAATTCTAATGAGGGGGAATTTCTGCCCAATAAGTATCCCTAATATTAGGTTTGGGAAAAAGAAGTCCATTAGACCGGTGGAACGATCGAATTTTACAGGCATGTCGTAACATCGTCCAGGAGCTATAAATTAAACCATTCACACAAAGCTGGATTCAAAAAGAAGCTCAATGTTTGGGTGCCTCACCAATTAACAGAAAAAATGGAATGGATCGAATTTCCATCTGCGAAGCCTTGACCAAATGGAATGAGATACTCTAATTTTTATAAACGGATGGTGACTGGAAATTAGAAATGGATCACATACGATAACCCTATGCAAAAACGATCGTGGTCAAAGAGCGGTGAAGCTCCTCAAACGGTGACCAAACCAGGACTAACGACCAGGAAGGTTCGGCTATGCATTTGGTGGGACTGGAAGGGGATTATTTATTATAAGTTTTGCTTTCATATGGCCAAACGCTAAATTCTTATCTCTACTGCCAACAACTGTACCGTTTGAAGATAGCAATTGACCAGAATTGGCCAACAGGGCAGGTGTCGTGTTTCACTAGGACAACGCTAGGCCATCTTATGAATAGTACAAATGTATGTGCAAATATAAAATTTATATCTTAAATCGTGAAGGGAGCAACAAAACTCACTAATAAACATCAAATTCAGTTTTGTAATGTTACCCTATGTGTGCTCTGATAAATACCAAGATGTTCGAAAATATATACAAATCACCTTATGATGGAGGGTATAAAAACAACCAAAAATGTCGAAAATTATACATCAACAATATTGTTAGGCAAGACAACGTTTGCCGGGCCCGCTAGTATTATATATTTGTCCTACCGATAAAAACACCCTCGGAAAATTGACCGATCATCATCTACACAGCCGCTCTAAGTATTTGGTCAGATCCCCTTCACCTTGTAAAATATATGATGTTCTGTATATAATAATTGCCTCTAAAGCGACTAGAAAATCTGACAAAATTAAAGTTTTTTGTTCATTGCAACCCCTGAATGAAATCTCAACTTCACCGAAAACTATAAGCGTCGTCCTTGCCCATAATCGGAACTTCATGTACAATTTCAAATCGATCAGCGCGACATTTCCGTCCTCTAATGGAGTAATAGTAATAAAATGAACATAGTCACCTTTACTTAATTACGTATAACTTCCGCATCGCAGTACATACAGCCATATAATTGGTATTAATTTGAAGGTCAACAACTCACCTTGGACATACTATCAACATCTCGATTATATGTCCTTCAGGAGGAAGTATATACGCCCCAGAATACAAATTTTGTAATTTTCCACACAAAAGTCAGGGTCTATTTGACCCGCTAAATATTGACCGATCTTTATCAAAACAGGCATCCTTATTCTTTGGCCCGATCCCCTTCTCCATGTAAAAATTTGCAATGTTTGGGCCATAATTGCGGCCTCTGGAGCGACCAGAAAATCAGACAAAAATAAAGTTTTTGGTCCATTTCATCCCCTAAATATTAACCGATCTTTATCAAAAATAATAGGGGTCTTCATTGGCCAGAACCCATCCCACATGCAAAATTTCGTGAAGATTGGTCCATAACTGTGGCCTGAATCGTGTTTACAAATTATAATTCACAGACGGACGGACGGACACACATGTCTAGATCGACTCAGCTAGTCGAGATATGACGATCGGTATACTTAAATGTGGGTCTAGGACCAATATGTCGCGCCGTTACAAGCTTTTGTGCTGCGCAAAGCTATAATACCCTGACAACATAGTTTTGTAGGGTATAATAATGGAACTATACCGATAATTCTACAAATCCAGTTATGTGAACCATTATGTACACCAACTAGTAATTTCAGGGATTATTCTTAAAATCTGAAATCCCCAAAACGTGGACCGATATTGATAGCGCATGGATGAGTGGAACATGTGTATAAAATCCTCAAACTACAGCAATTTAGATTGCAAATATGGGGCTATGCCTAAAGGGGGACGGACCAATATGCCTAATTAGTGACACATATTTGTCAACTTGGAACCCAATTTTATAGTTTTGTATCGCAGTTCTTTCCTTCAGGAGGTATCATTATATGGGGGAGATTTCTAAATGCCTACCAATATATTTCATTATCGTCAGGTTCGAGTTTTTTTATCACGATATCCGTAGAAGGCGGAATGATTACAAAAAATAGCTTAATCATCTTAGAATTCCATATTTTGTAGGGTAAAAACTGACAATCTTGAGTAACGGATATCCTCCATACTATGGTAGAATTTGACTATATGGGGACAACCTCAACCCATGGAACATATCAGATAATTATTTTAATATATACCAGTAAGGAAAGTTAAAAAGTCAAAAGACTATATGATACCCTTCTCCACTTTGCGTAAATACAAGATATGATCGCATGTACAATGGATTTTTTATAATTTTTCAGTGTCGTGTATTTCATATTTTTGAAGAAGGAGGCGTTAATTTAAAAAAAATATATATTTTTGAGAAAAAATTCGAGTTCTAGATTAAATTATGTATATTTTTTAACCCTTTCAGTGTTTTGGTCGAATATATTCGACATTTAAACGTACTCTCATTCTTTGCGATTTTTCGGTTATCCTATGTACCGTTACTATTGCCTTTGTATGATCATAAATACAAAATTTTAGATTTTTATTCCGAAAAAAATTTTATTTGACACTGAAAGGGTTAAATATCAAAAGCGAGGATTTCTAAAAAAATATTTGTTAATAAACATTTGAGTGGGGAATTTTTTAATAATTATACCCTTCACCACACTGTGGTACAGGGTATTATGTCCTTGTGCATATGTTTGTTTGAGAATATGCATATAATCCCTTTCTAAGTCGATTTATGCATGTCCGTCCGTCCGTCCATGTTAAATTGTAAACAAAGCTATTGAAATTGGGAAAAATCGGTCCAGATTTAGATATAGCTCCCATATATATCGTCGTCCGATTTAAGGTAAATGGTGTACCAAAGTCCCTATATATCTTCCGATTTGCACGAAATTTGGCATAGCGTACTGAATTATGTCTAGAATGATGTGTGCAAGGTTTCGTGAAAATCGGTCCAGATTTAGATATAGCTCCGATATATATCGTCGTCCGATTTAAGGTAAATGATGTACCAAAGTCCCTATATATCTTCCGATTTGCACGAAATTTGGCATAGCGTACTGAATTATGTCTAGAATGATGTGTGTTAAGTTTCCGAAAAATCGGGTCAGATTTAGATATAGCTCCCAAATATAGTTTCGCCCGATTTTAGGTAAATAGTCCACTAAAGTCCCTGGAAATCGTTTGATTTGCACGAATTTTGCATAGCGTACTGAGATAAGACTAGAATGATGTGTGCAAAGTTTCGTGAAAATCGGTTGAGATTTATATATAGCTCCCATGTATATTTTCGTCCGATTTTATGTAATTGGTGCACCAAAGCCCATATATATCATTTTTTGAAACCGAGAATGGGGGGTCCCCTTGAATCTATAATGATGTTGCTAAGCTTCGTGAAAAGATCCATAGCTTGGCCGATTGACACAACGTAGTGAAGTAATATAAATTAGACTTAGGCAGGTTTCCCTGAAATCGTTTCAGATATAGATATATAACAAATCTAGAATATGTATATCAAAGTGTATCAAAGTCCCTATATATCTTCCGAATTGCACAAAATTTGGCATAACGTACTGAATTATGTCTAGAATGACGTGTGCTTAGTTTCCTGAAAATCGGTTCAGATTTATATATAGCTCCCATATATATCGTCGTCCGATTTAAGGTAAATGATGTACCAAAGTCCCTATATATCTTCCGATTTGCACGAAATTTGGCATAGCGTACTGAATTATGTCTAGAATGATGTGTGTTAAGTTTCCGAAAAATCGGGTCAGATTTAGATATAGCTCCCAAATATAGTTTCGCCCGATTTTAGGTAAATAGTCCACTAAAGTCCCTGGAAATCGTTTGATTTGCACGAATTTTGCATAGCGTACTGAGATAAGACTAGAATGATGTGTGCAAAGTTTCGTGAAAATCGGTTGAGATTTATATATAGCTCCCATGTATATTTTCGTCCGATTTTATGTAATTGGTGCACCAAAGCCCATATATATCATTCGATTTGCACTAATTTTGGTATAGGGTACTGAATTAAGGGAACCCCCCATTGTCGATTTTTTTTATTTTTAAGATTTTAAATGGGCTGGTAAATGAATACCAATGCTTGTTAAGGTTTGTAACTTTGCACATATATATTTGAAGATTTAGAAAGGAAGAAAAATAATTTACAAAAAAATTTTGTTGTTGTTTTTTGTGATTACAGAAAAATCCTCATTTTTTATGGCGGGCGTGATAACTCCTCACTGGAATATCGGAATCCGAAAATTCCAATTGTGTTAGAAAGAGTACATGTCTGGCTCTCGTATGAAGTTGGATTATTGACTTCGCACAACAATTAACAAAATGGCGGAACTTTGAAATTTTTTTTTTGAAAAATCGCCTATTTCTGACAACAAACTAAGTTAAAAATGAGGAAGATCTTTACCGATTGGCTTCATACGATAGCTATACACTCACAGAGAAACGTCCCAAAATTTGGAATTGATCGGATTATTAGTTTGTGAGTTATCGTGCCTGCCATTCGCGAAAACGCTTTTTGGAGAAAAATGCGTTTTAAGTTTGAAAATCCCTCTTGCCGTCACTTGATGCTAGCACAATAAATCGGCCATATCTTCAAAAATTGTTGAGATTTTCACTTGAAAATTTACAGGAGCACTCTTGAGTTACTGTAGGTTCGAATGAAATCAAAATAAAAAATTAAATTTTTTGAAACCGAGAATGGGGGGTCCCCTTGAATCTATAATGATGTTGCTAAGCTTCGTGAAAAGATCCATAGCTTGGCCGATTGACACAACGTAGTGAAGTAATATAAATTAGACTTAGGCAGGTTTCCCTGAAATCGTTTCAGATATAGATATATAACAAATCTAGAATATGTATATACTTTCTAGCAGCAACGTACACCGGATTTCATTTCGGGGTGTCCGGTAGTACAAAATGAAAAAATTCTCTATTGCAAACATAAACTTACTGTGAAAATAAATAATTTCGGGGGGGCGTGCGTCCCTACTTTCTAGGGTCTCCAAGAAAAGTTTCTAAATTTTTCAAACAGAATGACAAATTAAATACAAATTAAGTATACAATCCTCCCTATGATGGTGGTAATACTGATATTAATGTTCAATTTCTTACCATTATTAAGTTTTTCCATAAATGGATCGTCAACTTCCACTTCCGTTTCATTCGTTGTAGCATTTAAATGGTTATATAAATTATCCAAGTCTTCTTCCAAACTAAATGCATTGAAAAGAAGGAAAATCGTTGCCAATATAATGCAGTGCCAAGATAGAGGTTTTAGTCCCATTTTTCGAAATCCGTATGATGGATGTATTTATGTGGCGTTAGAAATATAAACTGATATGGGGACTTCTCAAATACCTTTCACGTAGCATCTGTCTTGCTTTCATTAAAAAAAAAAAAATAATGATAATAAACACCTTTACGATAAACTTTGACCTGTCAATATGTTTAACTTGCTGCAGTTCTTTGTTGCACAAAATAAATGTGAAATTCGTTTCCAAAAAGTTCTCTGGCAAATAAATGCATAACTTATAAAATATATATGTATGAGATTTTCGTTTTATATATGTGACCTACTGATAATAATGGTATATCTCTTTGTTCATTAGAATTAAGAAATAAGGCGTATATACAAGCGGAACCTATATGAGAAACCAAAAATGCTTAAAAAATGTACTTAAAAAATAAATTTTGAGAAAAAAGAACCAATTTTCTAATTTTTTGAACCGCATATTCAGATAATACCTTATATGCATATCATTAGAAAGCTATCAAACAAACGTGATAAATTTATTGGACCGGATTTGGTTCAAAATATTATCATAACTATTTGTTGATGTATTGGTCATAACTATAAATTTTCTACATAATAGGAATGTATACTGAATTTATTGAAATACATACATATAAAGCTTTAGTGAAATATCGATTTCCCGTCTTTGAGGACCCAACCTAAAATCGCATGAACAACATTTTTGTTGAATATTACGAGGATGAAATCGAGTTAGAAGGACGAAATGTTATACATAAAAAAAATCCTCATTGGATTTTACTGAAAAAAACCCGATATCAAAAAAAAAAAAAAACAGTAAGGAAAGTTGTAAAGTCGGACTGGGCCGACTATATGATACCCTTCACCACTTTATGTATGTTGAAGATATGTATCCTAACAATTTCATGTCAATGTTCCCTCGAAGAGGTCAATCAGACACCCGTTCGAAATATATATGATACGTTATGCAAAATTTCGTGTCAATCCGACAAACATTAGGACTTTGGTGCACCATTTACCTAAAATCGAACGAAAATATATATATATATATATATATACATGTGAGCTATATTAAAATCTGAACCGATTTTCAGGTTCATGATCTGATGAATGATGATGAACCTGAAAATCTAGACTTAATTTAGTACACCATGCAAAATTTCGTGCAAATCGAAAGATATATAGGAACTTTGGTGCCCCATTTACCTTAAGTCGGACGAAAATATATATGGGAGCTATATATAAATCTGAACCGATTTTCTCGAAACTTGGCACACGTCATTCTAGACTCAATTCAGTACTCTATGCCAAATTTCGTGCAAATCCAAAGATATATAGGAACTTTGGTGCACCATTTACCTTAAATCGGACGAAACTTTGCACACATCATTCTAGACCTATTTCAGTACTATATGCCAAATGCAAAATGCGTGCAAATCGAAAGATATATAGGGACTTTTTGCCTATGTCGGACGAATATATATATATATATATATGGGAGCTATATCCATATCTCGTTACCCTGTACCACAGTGTGGTGAAGTGTATAACCATACAATATCTATCTACAAATTATGGTGTGAGGCTATCTCTTCAAGTATAATAGGATTAGTATAATAATATTATACTAACGAAGTATTTGTTTACCAAAATGTTATCCTGCTCAAAAATAAAATCTATCGATTTACTCCCAAAGGTTCCAAATTGTAAAATTTTGTTAATCGAAGGTGGAAAGGATGCAGAATCCAACTTGATCCAAACTTTGCACATCGTTTCCAAACTTATATCACGATAGGGGTCAATAGGTTTATTCCTCATCCCCAAAGAATCAAAATTTTGAACGTTTTAAAGTCCACTATCTAATGAACGGATTTGATCCAAATTTTGTATGGCCTAAACTTTGCAGAACTTTGTATAAATACTTACCATAAATTTATTGCAACCATCAGCTTTATTGGCCATCTTCTAAAAACTGTCATAATGTTGAAAATTTATAAATTGAAACAAGTAAAAAAAGTCGTTAGGTTTGGCTTGGCCAAACTTTTTATTCCCTCCACCACGTGGGATGCATTCAAAATTCGGGGCATTTACTTGGGGACTATTTTATTGCGTTATGTTATAGTAGGTTAATCATGCTCCGAAAAATAGTATTCAAAATTACAGGCACTCTAGTTGGGAAAATTAAACTGGACGTTTTGCACCCTAGACAACTATGTTGTCAGGGTATAATAGTTTTGATCAGCCACAAGAATTTGTAACGCCGCTAAATATTGATCCTGAACCCACCTTTAAGTATACCGACCATATCTCGACTGGCTGAGTCGATCTAGGCATGAATGTAAGTCCGCCCCCCTGTCCATTATAATTTGTAAACAGTCACAGTTATGGACCAATCGTCTCGAAATTTTACTTGTAGGATGGGTTCTGGCCAAAGACGACCCCTATAGTTTTTTGTAATGATCCGTTAATATTTAGGGGATGAAATGCCCAAAAAACTTTATTTTTGTCTGCTTTTCTGATCACTCTAGCGGTCACAAGTATGACCCAAACACAATAAAATTGTAGACCAGAAAGGGAATCCGGTCCAGAAATAAGCATGACTGTTTTGATGAAGTTCAGTCAATATTTAGCGGGTCAAATGGACCCAGACTTTTGTGTAAAAAACGGCAAAATGTTGTATTTTATTCTTGTATACTCCTGAAGGTCATATTTGATAGTATATCCTAGAGGAGTGGTTGAACTTTAACTTGATACTAATTATATTGTTGTATGTACTCGTATGTGGGAGATATACGTAAATATTTAAAGGTGTATATGTGTTACGATATTGATTAATTTTTGCTCAAGGACGACGCCTCCAATTTTCAGAGATGTTTAGGTTATATTTAGGAGCTACAATGAACCGAAAAATTAATTTTTGTCCGATTTTCTAGTCGCTCTAGAGGCCATTATTATATGCAGAACATCACACATTTTACACGGTGAAGGGGTTCTGACCAATTAGATGATGTTTAGTGACAAAATTTTTATTATATGGCGTAAATATTCACTTCGGGAAAAAAAGATTTGGAAAATATGTCAGGGTAAGAAAGTGGAGCTGTTGACCTAATTATCGGCTAGAACATAGAACCGCAGAAAGTTTTATTTTCGAGGTAATTGTGTAGTGTATTATATAGGGGAGAGGGGGCACCATTGCATACTTTTTGCTTTCAAGCTTCATAAAATTTTTTATTTTGTAATTTTTGGGTTTTTATAAATTTTAACTGATAGGTACAGATGTAACCTTTACACTGAGTATGCATTTGACATACGTTAAGTCCATTTTAAATATTGTATTACTGTTTTAATGGACAAAGTCATTATATTCAAAACTGGCCTCCCAAAAATTACCCAAAACCACTAAAATACCAAAAAGTGGTTGTTTACCACTACTTGGAAACATGGATCAATGTTCATAAGTTTTCGTAGGCACATTTTCTAATCAATGAGAATCGAAAATATTATTTTACTCCCAAACTAGTTAAAACACGTGCTCAAGTTCCCCAAAATAGAGATTTTAAGGTGAAGCTTCATGTGATAATTTTTAGTAGGAATTTACTTAGAAGCTTTACAAACAAAATACAT
Organism: Musca vetustissima; assembly: GCF_032173495.1. Lineage (NCBI taxonomy): Eukaryota > Metazoa > Arthropoda > Insecta > Diptera > Muscidae > Musca > Musca vetustissima. The sequence continues at coordinate 18,887 of NW_026881025.1, read as the reverse complement.
AGAAGCAAAATAACAAAATACCGCTATATGGGGGATACCCCTACATGAGCCAAAATGGATAGTTTTTCTTTGGCAGATTTGATAGCCGAAGTGAGTCCAAAATACCAGTTTATAGCTTATTTTGTTGAAAATCGTGTTTAAACCCCCCAAAATACCGAGTATACACAATCTGCACAAATTTAATATACACATAACCTTTTGGTGGAGGATATAAAATTCTCCACCATGACACGAGGAAGATAACCCATCATTACTTCAGAAAAATTGAATAGAATCACTTTCTGAGACTATTAATGAATGTGCGTCGGTCTTTCTGTCCATGTATTATTGTAAACAAAATACAGGCTCAATGATGAACTCTATTGAAATTGGGTTGTTTGAAATCGGTTCAGATTTAATGGTGCACCATTTTCTGATTAAAGTACCGATATAAGTCTACAATGACGTGTGCAAAAAAAAGCCACTAAGGAAAGTAGTAAAGTCGGACTGGGCCGACTATATGATAACCTTCACCACTTTGGGTATATTCAGCATATGTAATCTAAAGTCGAAATTATATGGAAGCTCTGATTAGCTTTAACATGGCGAAGTCCAGGCTTATCTTGGTCCCTCTTTCATCTCAATTGTGGACACTGACCTCCCCGCGGTGCCACCTGGGGAGCTATTCTCATCACCCGATGAAATGGAGAGTTAATATGTGCCGCGAGCTCGCCCATAAGAACTATAAAAAATGGGTTGAGGCGTCGGGTTAGTTGCCCACTCTCTGAAAACCCCTCCTACTATGAAAAAACTAAGAAAAAGAAAACCAAACCCCCCTAATGTTTACGACCCCCGCCAACGTATAAAGGACCACGATCTGCGAATCTGCACTTGGAATGAGCGCACGTTGTACAGAACAGGCGCAGTGTTCGCTTTAGCGGATATACTCAAGAAGTACAAAGCCGATATTAATGCCTTACAGGAAATGCGATGGAAAGGGATAGGCGTAAGTAAATCAGACGATTACGCCCTGTATTATAGCTGCCATGAAACGAGACGGGAATTTGGCTGCGGATTTATGGTTAGCAGGAGAATAAAAGACCTTGTCTCCAGATTCACTCCAATAGATGAGCGAATTGCTATAATCCGTATAAAAGGGAAATTCTTTTATGTCAGTCTCATTTGCGCCCATGCTCCGACCGAAGATAAAGATGAACAGACCAAAGACATATTTTACGAGCGCCTAGAAACATCATATGACCGTTGTCCTGGCCATGACATTAAAATTCTGCAAGGAGATTTCAATGCAAAAATCGGAAGGGAAAATATCTTTGGCCCCACCATCAGAAAATTCAGCCTTCATGAAGAAACATCCGACAACGGCATGAGGTTGATCGACTTCGCGGCAGCAAAAAACATGGTAGTTAGCAGCACCAGATTCAAGCATCTCGATATACATAAGGCCACCTGGATCTCTCCTGATCAAGTAACGAGAAATCTAATTGATCATGTTGTGATAGACGGAAGGCATTCATCCAGTGTTTTAGACGTCCGATCGATTCGAGGAGCGAATATCGATTCGGACCATTACCTTGTGGCAGCCAAGGTACGCACCCGTCTTAATGTTGCAGCAAAGGTGCGATCTAATACAACACGGAAACTCGACGTCGAAAAGCTGCAAACACAACAGGTAGCCGAGGCTCTCCGAAAGATGTACGGGCCGATCTGCGTCGACGGTGAACCACGAGCTTTACAATTTATACGCGGACATCGACATAGTCAGTCGTATTGAGCTGCAGCGACTACGGTGGCTAGGCCATGTTGTGCGGATGAATGAAAATGCCCCAGCTCAAAAGGCATATAAAAATGAGCCTACTGATGGTTCCCGTAGAAAGGGAAGGCCACGAATTAGATGGAAAGACCAAGTAGAAAACAACATCTTGGAACGTTGTCTTCCAAATTGGTAAACTTGCGCACAAGACCGACGAGCTTGAAAATCTCTTTTAAGCTCGGCTTATGGAACAACCGTTCTGTAACAAGCCAGCTAAGTAAGTATGCTATATCTATATCTGAACCGATTTCAAGGAAACTTATCAGAGATTAATTTATATTAACTTCAGAACGTTGTGTCAATCGGCCTAGCTATGGATCTTTAGTGTACCACTTACTTAAAATGTAAGTACGCTATGCCAAAATTCGTGCAAATCGAAAGATTTTCAGGGACTTTGGTGAACCGACTTTCACGAAACTTAGCACATATCATTCTAGACTTAATTCAGAAGGCTATGCAAAAATTCGTGCAAATCGAATGATTTGCAGGTACAAAAGTCCGTAAGTCGGACAAAAAAAAATATATATATATATATGGGAGCTATATCTAAATCTGAACCGAATTTTCTCAATTTCAATAGGATTCCGTCCAGACGGACGGACGGGCATGCATAAATCTACTCAGAAAGTGATTCTATGCATATTCTCAAAAGCAACCATGGGTCTATCTCGATTCCTTTTGCCTGTTACAAACATATGCACAAAGACATAATACCCTGAACTACAGTGTGGTGAAGGGTATAAAAAATGAGACATGCTTTAAAACATATTTAAATAAATACGCCTTGCACGGCCCTTGAAAATATATATTCTTTAAAAAATCCTCCAAACATATTCTTTAAAACATCCACGTCTTTCATAGCCCTTGAAAAAATATTCTTAAAAATCTAAGTCTTTCATAGTCCTTGAAAAAAAATATTCTTAAAAAATCCTCTAAAAACTCAAGAAGTAAAGAAACAATTTATTTTTGTTACATATTAACTTTAATTATAGTTAAGGTTTGCATGGGATTCAGTTGAATTCCTTCGTTTAGTCTATTTATTTTCGATTCGATTTTAGTCTATTTATTTTTTTGTTTAATCGATTTCTCCTGTATAACTTCTTTTCGGACACCAACAGTTGGATTCAATATGGCAAAGACCAGACCTGAAATAATAATTATTAAATGTTAATATAAATAATAATAAAATATTATTTTTTTGTTAATCATACCACCATAAACCAGTAAGTCAGCAATTAGTTTATAATAGTTTTCATGGAACTGAGATATTTTTATATAATACATATAACCAAGATAAACAAAACCAACTATCCAAATTGGTATGAACAGCAGTGGACGTCTCTGAAAAGGTGAAAATTTATTAATAAATTTTATGGTTTAAAAAGAGCATATAATGTTTGTAAAATATTTACCGTGAATGCACTAGCCATCATTAGCATTGAAGAAATAGCTGTCATTGCCAAGAAAAACATTTCCTGATAGTATTCTGAAAAATGAAAACCTTTATAATTAAATGGAGTTTTCCAAAAACATTGAGATATGACCAACAAATGCGATATGCATACATCCCAAACTTCATTGTCGTGTTCTTTACTTCTTTTATATAATATCTTACCTCTCTCCCATTCATCGTTCTTAGGTACTTTGAATGTCCAACGCTCATTTGTAAACAGCATTAAGGCCACGCTAGCTCCAAACAAAAAGATCGCCGTACCAATACAGTGTTTCGAAAGGGAACTTAATGACATTTTTATTTTTTTCTGAAATATACACCCTCACTCTATGGTAACTATGAAGAAAACTGATCTGATCATTTTATTTGGTCTTGCAAATATATATTTTTTGTCTAGCACAAAAAAAAAAAAAACTGATAACCCCAAGTGTCACCGGAACATAATTATTTGTTATTGCATATAGTTTCAAAATTCTGTTTCTTTATTGCCATTAAAATTTTTATTTGACAACTTATTAAGAAACAAAATTACTCATCTCTATTATAATTGTTTTTTTTAATTTGAAGGAAAATTAAATTGTCTCTTTCACCTTTACTAATGATTGGATCTGCGATTAAATAACAATCTTCTTTCCATATCATCGTCGACATCGAATCGCATCGCCTTGAATAGAACATAAACGGGATAGATAATCATCACTTGGAGAGCTGAAACAAATATGCAGAAGTGTTAATCCGAACATATTATTTAGTAGTTGTTTTTTGTTATTTACGTAAAGATTTCATTCCAAAAATAATCTCTTCGGGAAGTTGATGGGAGCTATGCGTCAGCCACAATAATAATCGCTGAGCCAGATATACAGCTAGGCTGTAAAGTAGCCAAAATCCAACGAATAAACGACATTTCTGAAAAAAGAAAAACCAGTAAGGAAAGTACTAAAGTCGGACGGGACCGACTTATCATATAGTTATCACCACTATGGGTACATACTACAGACGCTAAGATATACAATATCCTGGAGATAGAATAGACAAATCATCTTTAGATTTTTCCAAACCTTAACACACATCATTCTAGACTGAATTTAGTACCTTTATGTCAAATGTCGTGCCAATCGGAAAATTTATAGGGGATAGTGTACCTTTTACATTAAATCGGACAAAAATATATATGCGAGCTATATCTAAAAAAGAACCGATTTTCACGAAACTTAGTACACATCATTCTAGAGTTAATTCAGTACGCTGTGCCAAATTTCGTGTAAATCAAAAGATTTTTAGGGACTTTGCTGCACAAATTACCTTAAATCGAATGAAAATATATATGGGAGCTATAACTAAATCTAAACCGATTTTCACGAAAATTACCCCACATAATTCTAGGCTTAATTCAGTACGTTTTACCAAATTGCGTGCAAATCGAAAGATAGTTAGGGACTTTGGTGCACCATTCACCTTAAATCGGACGAATATATATATATATATATATATATATATGGGAGCTATATCTAAATCTGAACCGATTTTCACAAAACTTAGTACACATCATTCTAGAGTTAATTTAGTACGCGTGACAAATTTTGTGCAAATCGAAATATATTTAGGGACTTTGGTGCACCATTTACCGGAAATCGGACGATAATATGTATGGGAGCTATATCTACATCTGAACCGATTTTCACGAAACTTAGCACACATCATTCTAGACCTTATTCAGTAGGCTATACCAAATTTCGTGCAAATCGAAAGATATTTAGGGACTTTGGTACACCATTTACCTTAAATCGGGTGAAACTATATATGGGAGTTATATCAAAATCTAAACCGATTTTCACGAAACTTAGCACACGTTATTCTAGACTTAATTCAATGCGCTATGCCAAAATTCGTGCAAGTCAAATGATTTTCAGGGACTTTGGTGCACCATTTAACTAAAATCCGGCGAAACTATATATGGGAGCTATATCTAAATCTGAACCGATTTTCACGAAACTTAGTACACATCATTCTAGAGTTAATTCAGTACGCTGTGACATTTTTCGTGCAAATCGAAAGATATTTAGGGATATTGGTGCACCATTTACCTTTAATCGGACAAAAATATATGGGAGCTATATCTCAATCTAAACCGATTTTCACAAAACTAAGAACACATCACTCTAGGCTTATTTCAGTACGCAGTGTCAAATTTCATGCAAATCGAAAGATTTTTGAAATATATATGGGAGCTATATCTAAATCTGAAACGATTTTTACAAAACTTAGTACACATCATTCTAGAGCTATTTCAGTACGCTGTGACAAATTTCGTGCAAATCAAAATATATTTAGGGACCTTAGTGCACCATTTACCTTAAATCGGACGAAAATATATATGGGAGCTATATCTAAATCTGAACCGATTTTCACAAAACTTAGTACACATCATTCTAGAGTTAATTCAGTACGCTGTGACAAATTTCGTGCAAATCGAAAGATATTTAGGGACTTTGGTGCACCATTTACCTTAAATCGGACGAAAATATATATGGGAGCTATATCTAAATCTGACCGATTTTTCCCCATTTCAATAGGTTTCGTCTTTGGGCCAAACAAATGAGCTGTGCCAAATTTCATCCAATTCGGATCATAAATGCGATCTATACAATTTAACATGGGCAGACGGACGGACGGACATGCATAAATCGACTCAGAAAGTGATTCTATGCATATTGTCAAAAGGAACCGTGGGTCTATCTCGATTATTTTTGCCTGTTACAAACATATGCACAAATACATTATACCCTATACCACAGTGTGGTGAAGGGTATAAAAAACAATGGGGCATGCTTTAAAACATTTAAAACGTCTTTCATAGCCCTTAAAAAATATTTTTTTAAAAAATCCACGCCTTTCATAGCCCTTAAAAATATTTTTTTAAAAAATCCACGCCTTTCATAGCCCTTAAAAATATTTTTTTTAAAAAATCCACGCCTTTCATAGCCCTTAAAAATATTTTTTTAAAAAATCCACGCCTTTCATAGCCCTTAAAAAATATTTTTTTAAAAAATCCACGCCTTTCATAGCCCTTAAAAAATATTTTTTTAAAAAATCCACGCCTTTCATAGCCCTTAAAAAATATTTTTTTAAAAAATCCACGCCTTTCATAGCCCTTAAAAAATATTTTTTTAAAAAATCCACGCCTTTCATAGCCCTTAAAAAATATTTTTTTAAAAAATCCACGCCTTTTATAGCCCTTAAAAAATATTTTTTTTAAAAAATCCACGCCTTTCATAGCCCTTAAAAAATATTTTTTTAAAAAATCCACGCCTTTCATAGCCCTTAAAAAATATTTTTTTAAAAAATCCACGCCTTTCATAGCCCTTAAAAAATATTTTTTTAAAAAATCCACGCCTTTCATAGCCCTTAAAAAATATTTTTTTAAAAAATCCACGCCTTTCATAGCCCTTAAAAAATATTTTTTTAAAAAATCCACGCTTTTCATAGCCCTTAAAAAATATTTTTTTAAAAAATCCACGCCTTTCATAGCTTTTGTAAAAATATTCTTTAAAAATCCACGCCTTTCATAGCCTTTGAAAAAATACTATTTAAAAATCCACGCCTTTCATAGCTTTTGCAAAAATATTCTTTAAAAATCCACGCCTTTCATAGCCTTTGAAAAATATTCTTTAAAAATCCACGCCTTTCATAGCCTTTGAAAAAATATTCTTTAAAAATCCACGCCTTTAATAGCATTTGAAAAAATATTCTTTAAAACTCCACGCCTTTCATAGCTTTTGAAAAAATATTCTTTAAAAATCCACGCCTTTAATAGCCTTTGAAAAAATATTCTTTAAAAATCCACGCCTTTCATAGCCTTTGAAAAATATTCTTTAAAAATCCACGCCTTCCATAGCCTTTGAAAAAATATTCTTTAAAAATCCACGCCTTTAATAGCATTTGAAAAAATATTCTTTAAAACTCCACGCCTTTCATAGCTTTTGAAAAAATATTCTTTAAAAATCCACGCCTTTCATAGCCTTTGAAAAAATATTCTTTAAAAAACTTCACGCCTATGGAAGTGTCCGAAAAAAATATTTTTTTAATCCACGATTTTGAAAGTTCTCGAAAAATATTCTTTAAAAATTCCACACTTATGAAAACTTCTGAAATAATATTCGTTAAAAAAAATCACGATTTTCATAGTCCTGGAAAAAATGTTTTTTTTTTCAAAATTTGGAAGGCGTATAATCCTTGAAAAAATATTCTTTAGCTTTCCATGCCTAGTCATGAGAAAAAATTCTGGAAAGTAGGCTTAAGGCGTTGACAGTCATTAAATGTTTTGACATACTGGATAAAATGTCTAATAACTCACCATTTTTATTCCGAGAACTAATAAAAATGCCATTACAACAACACTTAGCTGTAATATGACTATGGCCAAATTCATCGGATCCATTTCTGTGAAACACACAAATGAAAATTCAGTTCACTATTTCAAATTAATAAACAAAAACTTTATATGGATTAAAATCCCACTTACTTAAAAATGTTGAAAATTCGAATATAACTCCCGTTCCCTTGTATCGGAGGCCATGTTCCAATATTTTACAAATATTATAGGCGGCATTAGCCAAGCCAATGATAATGCAAACACGTTTAAGTTTTTCCAAATTATGCATTTCAAATAAATAATTTCTTTGCCGTTAAATATTCACAAGTTAACGTCAATACAATTTTAAAACTGAAATTTTGGTATGCAGGTAACTGTGAATAATTTCGAAAATAATTTTAAAATAAATATTGATTCATTATCAAGTGATTTTTTTTCAACAAAGGCGGATGATGGAGAAGAATATGCTGTTTCAATTCTTATCAATATTGAATGATTATTGTTTTGAGTGTTTTTTGGCAATATTCAATGAATTTGTCCAATAATATCAATGACCTTTGTACAGCATACAGTGAGACAAAGCAGGTGCACATTCGGTTTCACAAATTTTAAAAATAGTACAAAATACTTAGGCAAGGCTTTTTAAAATATATAAAAAATAATAATAATATCAGTAGTGTTGGCGGGTTATTTTGGGATATGGCTTTCTTCAAAATAGTCAGGCTGAATTTGTGGTTTTTATTTAATAGTGGGGTATGTATGGCATTGTCCGCCGAGGAGTACGGCAGTTCTTGTTTCAGATCTCTCCACTCATCCTCATCAGTTCCTTTAGTTTCTTGTTGGGATATTCTCCCCAGAAGATATTTATTGCTACTAAAAACCTCTCATACCCAAATGTCTCTTGTAACAAATCTACGTACTTACGTTACCAGCGTTACCACCTCAATGTGAAGTTCGTTGGTGTCTGACTTCGTGGTCTTTAAACCAATATTTTATAAAGGACTAACAACGAACGTATTTTTTTTAAATCATTTTTAAATAACTGTCCAAAGGCAATTATTTTTTTTAAATATAATTTTTAAAGGACTATCAATAGGCGAGGATTTAAAAAATAAAGAATCATCAATAGGTTCAAAATTAAAAACCAGTAAGGAAAGTAGTAAAGTCGGACGGGGCCGACTATATGATACCCTTCACCACTATGGGTATATTAAACAGGACTATTAACATGAAATTGTATGAAATAAAATATGTGATATTTATCTAAATGTGAATCTACGTAGATCTATCCATAAAGTATGTAAATCGACTTCAAACAAATATAAATAGGTCATCCGTTGGGCTATGTCTGCCACAGGTTAGGTTGTACTAATTTCAGAAAGTTTTGTTCCTATCAGCCTATTGGTTCCTTGGTGCGTCAATTACTTAAAATCAAGAGACATCACTCTAGGCTCAATTCAGTACGTTATGACAAATTTCGTGCAAATCGAAAGATATATAGCGACTTTGGTGCACCATTTATATGAAATCGGACGAAACTATATAAAGGAGCGATATATATGTATATATATATATATCAGCACCGATTTTCTCGAAACTTAGCAGACATCACTCTAGGCTTAATTCAGAACGTTATGCCAAATTTTGTGGAAATCGAAAGATATATAGCGACTTTAGTGCACCATTTACATGAAATCGGAGGAAACTGTATATGGGAGCTATATCTAAATCTTGGCCGATTTTCTCGAAACTTGGCAGACATCATTCTAGGCTCAATTCAGTACGTTATGCCAAATTCTGTGCAAATCGAAAGATATATAGGGACTTTGGGGCACCATTTACATGAAATCGGACGAAACTATATATGGGAGCTATATAGAAATCTGGACCGATTTTCTCGAAACTTTGCAGACATCACTCTAGGCTCATTTCAATACGTTACGCCAAATTTCGCGCAAATCGAAGGATATATAGGGACTTTGGTGCACCATTTATATGAAATCGGACGAAACTATATAAAGGAGCGATATATATATATATATATATATATATATATATCAGCACCGATTTTCTCGAAACTTAGCAGACATCACTCTAGGCTTAATTCAGTACGTTATGCCAAATTTTGTGGAAATCGAAAGATATATAGCGACTTTAGTGCACCATTTACATGAAATCGGAGGAAACTGTATATGGGAGCTATATCTAAATCTTGGCCGATTTTCTCGAAACTTGGCAGACATCATTCTAGGCTCAATTCAGTACGTTATGCCAAATTCTGTGCAAATCGAAAGATATATACGGACTTTGGAGCACCATTTACATGAAATCGGACGAAACTATATATGGGAGCTATATCTAAATCTGGACCGATATTCTCGAAACTTGGCAGACATCACGCTAGGCTTAATTCAGTTGGTTATGCCAAATTTCGTGCAAATCGAAAGATATGTAGAGACTTTGGGGCACCATTTACATGAAAACGGACGAAACTTTATATGGGAGGTATATCTAAATCTGAACCGATTTTCTCAAAACTTGGCAGACATCTCTCTAGGCTCAATTCAGTACGTTATGCCAAATTTCGTGCAAATCGAAGGATATATAGGGACTTTGGTGCACCATTTACATGAAATCGCACGAAACTACATATATATGGGAGCTATATCTAAATCTGGACCGATTTTCATGAAATTTTGCAGACATAATTCTAGACTTAAATGATTAGGCTGTACCAAATTTCGTGCAAATCGAAAGATATATAGGGACCATTTACATTAAATCGGTTAAATATATATATGGGAGCTATATCTAAATCTGAACCGATTTTTCCCAATTTCAATAGGGTTCGTCCTTGGGCCAAATAAGTGACCTATGCCAAATTTCATCCAATTCGGATCATAAATGCGACCTGTACTTTTTTTACAATTAACATGCACAGACGGACGGACGGACGGACGGACATGCATAAATCGACTTAAAAAGTGATTCTATGTATATTTTCAAAAGGAACCATGTGTCCATCTCGTTTCCTCTTTCCTGTTACAAACATATGCACAAAGACATAATACCCTGTGCCACAGTGTGGTGAAGGGTATAAATATAGAATTATCAATAGGCGTGGATTAAAAAAAATTAAGAATCATCACTAGGTGTGTATTAAAAATAAATAAAACATCATCAACTGGTGTGGATTTTTTAAAGGACTAGCAATAGGAGTGGATTTTTTAAAAAATATTTTTTAAAGGACCAGCAATAGGTGTGGATTTTATAACAAATATTTTTATACCCTTCACCACACTGTGGTACAGGGTATTATGTCTTTGTGCATATGTTTGTAACAGGCAAAAATAATCGAGATAGACCCATGGTTCCTTTTGAGAATATGCATAGAATCACTTTCTAAGTCGATTTATGCATGTCCGTCCGTCCGTCCGTCTGTCTGTGCATGTTAAATTGTAAACAAAGTACAGGTCGCATTTATGATCCCAATTGGATGAAATTTGGCATAGGTCACTTATTCGGCCCAAGGACGAACCCTATTGAAATTGGGAAGAATCGGTTCAGATTTAGATATAGCTCCCATATATATATTTTACCGATTTAATGTAAACGGTCCCTATATATCTCTCGATTTGCACGAAATTTGGTACAGCCTAATCATTTAGGTCTAGAATGATATGTGACAAGTTTCGTGAAAATCGGTCCAGATTTCTATATAGCTCCCATATATAGTTTCGTCCGATTTAATGTAAATGGTGCCCCAAAGTCCCCATATGTCTTTCGATTTGCACGAAATTTGACATATCGTACTGAATTAAGCCTAGAGTGATGTCTGCCAAGTTTCGTGGAAATCGGTCCAGATTAAGATATAGCTCCCATATATAGTTTCGTCCGATTTCATGTAAATGGTGCCCCAAAGTCCCCATATGTCTTTCGATTTGCACGAAATGTGACATATCGTACTGAATTAAGCCTAGAGTGATGTCTTCCAAGTTTCGAGAAAATCGGTCCAGATTTCTATATAGCTCCCATATATAGTTTCGTCCGATTTCATGTAAATGTTGCCCCAAAGTCCCTATATATCTTTCGATTTGCACGAAATTTAGCATAACGTACTGAATTGAGCCTAGAATGATGTCTGCCAAGTTTCGTGAAAATCGGTCCTGATTTAGATATAGCTCCCATATATAGTTTCGTCCAATTTCATATAAATAGTGCACCAAAGTCCCTATATATCCTTCGATTTGCACGAAATTTGGCATAACGTACTGAATTGAGCCTAGAGTGATGTCCGCCAAGTTTCGAGAAAATCGGTACTGATTTCTATATAGCTCACATATATAGCTTCGTCCGATTTCATGTAAATGGTGCACCAAAATCGCTATATATCCTTCGATTTGCACGAAATTTGGCATAACGTACTGAATTGAGCCTAGAGTGATATCTGCCTTGTTTCGTGAAAATGGGTTCAGATTTAGATATAGCTCCCTTTTAATTTAGATTGATTTTAAGTGATTGACGCACCAAGGAACCAATAGGAACAAAACGTTCTGAAATTAGTATAACCTAACCTGAGACAAGTTTGTTTGAAATCGCTTAATATTTGGATAGACCTTCCATATATATTTTTTTGCCCGATTTCAAGTAAATTGGGCATCAAATTCCTCATGTTAGTCAGATCGACATCAAATTTTGCACAACTTACAAACTTGAGCATAGAATTACGTAGTTGGGTTTTGTAGAAGTACAGACATAGCCCAACGGATGACCTATTTTTATTCGTTTGAAGTCGATTTACATACTTTATGGATAGATCTAGGTAGATTCACATGTAGATAAATATCACATATTTTATTTCATCCAATTTCATGTTAATAGTCCTGTTTAATATACCCATAGTAGTGAAGGGTATCATATAGTCGGCCCCGTCCGACTTTACTGCTTTCCTTACTGGTTTAAAAGCGTGGATGTGTTAAAAAATATTTTAAAGTATCAATAAGTGTGGATATATTAAAAAATTATTTTTGGGGCTGAAGATGCATGGGATTTTTAAAAAAAAAAAATTAAAGGACTATCAAAAGGCGTTGATATATAAAAATATATTTTTTAGGACGCATGAGGTGTGGATTCTTTAAAAAAATCCATAATTAGGCATGGATTTTAAAAAACTGATTCAAAAATGGATTTTTTAAAAAATATTTATTAAATTTCGAAAGTCTTGGATATTAAAAAAAAATATTTTTTAAATAACCATCAATAGGCGTGAATATTTTAACAAATATTTTTGTAAAGGGCCATCAATAGGCGTGGATATTTTAAAACTTATTTCATGGAGCGCAGGAGGTGTGGTATTTGTATACCCTTCACCACACTGTGGTACAAAGTATTTTGATTCGAATTGGATGAAATTTGGCCCAAGGACGAACCCTATTGAAATTGGGAAAAATCGGTTCAAATTTAGATATAGCTCCCATATATATTTTCGTCCAATTTAAGGTAAATGGTGCACCAAAGTTCCTAAATATCCTTCGATTTGCACGAAATTTGGCATAGCGTTCTTATTTAAGTCTAGATTGATGAGTGGTAAGTTTCGGGAAAATCGGTTCCGATTTCGATATAGCTCCCGTATATATGTTCGTCCGATTTTATGTAAATGGTGCACGAATGTCCCTCTATATCATTGGATGTTGAATTGAGTCTAGAATTAAGTGTGGTAAGTTTCGATATAGCTCCCATTTATACATATATATTCGTCCGATTTTACATAAATGGTGCACCACACTCTTAATTTTGCAGAAGTTATCAAATTGAGACTTGCGTTGAGTATTGCGTTTTGCAGCCATAGCTTCCATATGTATTTCGAACGGTTGTCTGATTGGAATTAATTTTTTTAACAATGCGGCGTACCAAATAGCCTTTACCATGAGTATAAAGTTATCATATAGCCGTCCCAGTCCGACTTCCTTCCTGATTTAAAAAATAATTTCTTTTAAAAAACCGTCATTAAGCAATCATTAATCATGGATTTTGTGAAAAAATGTATAGCCGTGGATTGTCTAAAATTAGTTTTGCAAAGGACTGTAAGTAAAACATGTGAAAAAGGGTAAAGTTCGGCCGGGCCGAACTTTGCATAATCTCCATCATAGATATACTGCCAGGTACTCGAAATAAAAATATAGGGAACATACCAAAAAGTGTACCTATACTGACATTTCTACAAACCGATTATGGTTCTAAATATTGGCCCTAGACCCCATATAGACCCCAATATATATAAGGTTAATTATCGACCTTATGTTCTGGGGACGACCCCAAAAAGGGGGCGAATATTAATCATTTTGGTAGGGAGATTTGTTATCATATACGACTACAAAATACCAAATTGCAGCAAATTCGGTTAACAACGCGCTCAAGACCCCCCAAAATACCGAAAATTGGGGGTACCCTTACGTGGAGGCTATCCGAAAAAATTGACCTATATTTATAATTTTTTGTGGGAAAATTTGGTACCTATTAAGAACTTAAAATACTAAATTACAGCTAATTCGGCGGGAAAATACGATCAAACCCACCAAAATACTGAAAGTTAGGGGGTTCCGTTATATGGGGACTACCAGAAAAAGTGGACCTATATTAATAATTTTTTGTGGAGACATTTAGTACCCGATAAGAACATAATGTAGCAAGTTTCAGCAAATTCGGCTGAAAAACGCGTTAAAGAACCCCAAAATACTGGGTACCGTTATATGGGGGGTACCAGAAAAAATTGGCATATATTTATAATTTTCAGTAGGGAGATTTGCTACGCAATAAAAATTCAAAGTACCAAATTTTAGCGAATTCGGTTAAAAAACACACCCAAGAACCACAAAATACCGAAAATTGGTACCATTATATGGGAGCTATGCCTAAACGTGGCCCGATGGAACTTGACCTGCCTGCAGACAAAAGACAACTTTATGCGAAATTTCAGCACCCTATCTCAAGTCCTTCAGAAGATAGCGTGATTACAACAGACGGATGGACAGACGGACGGACATGTCTAGATCGTCTTAGAATTTTACCCTGATCAAGAATGTATATACTTTATAGGGTCGGAAGTGAATATTACGATGTGTTACAAACTGAATGACAAAATTAATTAATTAATTCGGGGCTCAAAGGGTTAAAAGATATTTTTCAATTTACTTTTTATACTCTCCACCATAGTATGGAGGGTATATACTATGGTGGAGAGTATAAAAAGTAAATTGAAAAATATCTTTTAACCCTTTGAGCCCGAATTTTTTTCTGCAATCATAGAATAAATTTCTGTTCACAGATTTAATGCAACTATCCTAAATAGGATATGAACAAAATCCATGCATTCGGGAGATACAGTACATTCTTTGTGAAAAATAA
Source organism: Musca vetustissima (assembly GCF_032173495.1). Taxonomy (NCBI): domain Eukaryota; kingdom Metazoa; phylum Arthropoda; class Insecta; order Diptera; family Muscidae; genus Musca; species Musca vetustissima. The sequence continues at coordinate 3,848 of NW_026881025.1, read as the reverse complement.
AATCCCAATATCAAGAAAACCAAATGCACAATCGACGAAAAAGTATTTTAAATTCTTCTTTATATTCTGTTTTACAAGAATCAAAAATAATTCTGATGGCAGAATTTGTACATTTCGAATTCGAAGCGATTTAAATAATTTAGACTGTATACACAAATCAGTGCTGTACTCATGTTTGCCCTCTTCTCTATATTAAAAACCTCATAACTTTACCAAAAATTTGAATTTTTTAGATTTTTCTGGTGATATGTGTCGTCCATAATCAGGTCTTGACATATGAAAGCCTGTGGGCAACATTGGGCCACAAAGGGTTAAAGTACCTGTCAATAGGCTTGAGGTTTTAAAAAATGTTTTTAAATTATTATTAATGGAAGACGTTTTTTTTAATAATTTAATAAATAATTTCGAATGAACCTTCAATATTTCTGGATTTATTAAAAAATAGTTTTATATGAGTCATTAATTTTCCTGAGTTTAAAAATAGATCCGTATAAAAAATGTAGGTTCTAAATGGTCATCGAAATTATTATTTCAAATTACAGATTTTTGAAAAAACAATTGCCAAGGAACCAAAAGTTTTTGAATGTCAACTTTTTATACCCTTCACCACTCTGTGGTACTGTGGTATTATGTCATTGTGCATATGTTTGTAACAGTCAAAAGGAAACGAGATAGACACATGGCTCCTTTTGAGAATATGCATAGAATCACTTCTTATGCATGTCCGTCCGTCCGTCCGTCTGTCTGTCCATGATAAATTGTGAACAAAGTAGAGGTCGCATATATGATTCGAATTGGATGAAATTTGGCAGAGCTCATTGCTTTGGCATAAGGACGAACCCAATTGAAATTGGAAAAAATCGGTTCAGATTTAGATATAGCTTCCATATATGTTTTCGTCCGATGCAGATCTTTATGCAAAGTGTGCACCAAATAACTTATAAAGAACAAAAGCGTTGTTTTTTTGTAAATAATATTTATTTAAGAGTATTATCATTTGTTCATTTTTATCATCATATAATATAATCAAAAATCGATTTCGTTTTAGCTTAAATTAAGTATGGGTTATAATATTTTATAATCGTATTGAAAAAAAAAAACAGAATAAACATTTAAAATAGTAGATAGTGTCGTGGAGATGAATAAAATATTTCACAAAAAGAAAAAAAAACTTAATTTTATTGTTTATAAAAAAATACATTTAACTATTATAAGAAGATGAAGAAAGAAAAAAAACGTGGAAAATAAAATAAAACAAAAAATCAAAATATTTATAGAAATTAAAAGCAATAAAAGCATTATGTGTGACATATAAATTTGTGGCAGTATAAAGTTTCGTTTTGCATTATTTTTTATGTTTACTTAAACGCAATTACTTAAAATAAAAATTTGTTATATATATTTATAAAAATGTTGATGTTTTCCATTTATACTAAAATTAATTTTCTTAAATGTTTTTTTTTTTTAGTTTTCGAATAGAAAAAGTACATTAAGTGTACAAATCCAAAAAACCTTATATCCCAAACATTTTTTCTTTTCTGAAAAATCAATCTGTTTTATAGAATTTTGAATTTTTTTGTTAGTTGGAAAAAAATAAATTAAAAACAGATTTTGTTTTTTTTTTGTGTGAAAGATATAAACAATAGCGATTTTTTGGGAAAATTAAATTTTCGAATTTCGGGTTTTTATATTTTCATGAATAGAATGACTCTCTTATATAATTAAAAAAAAATTACAAATTAAAAACAAAATGTTTTTGTTTTTTGATATATTATTTTTAAATCGTTACACTGTGCTACAAAATTTAAATAATTTATTAAGGATGATGTAGTTTAGAATCGAGGTTATATTGGGGGTATTCAAAATGTTAGAATTAAAAAAAAAATAATGTAACTTCATTTGTATACCAAAGCGTATTGAAGTGTAATCAAATCAATGAGTAAAAAATAATTTTAAATTTTCCCAATAGAACCTAAATTCTATTCCGCATCACCTTACAAAATAAACATATTATTTTTTTTATAGTATGTTGTTTGTAGCACATTATCATTTGATATTAACATTTTTGTCCCATATCATTTATGTTTTCCTAAAAACTAAATACACATATAAATTTTTTTATTGAATACATAAAATATATTTTTGTGTATGCATGCCTATATAATTATTGCATATATAAATTCTGTGCTTGTATTTGATGATATTTTTATACATTGAATTAATGAATGATTTTCGTTTTATCTTTGTTTTAATTTAAATTGGATTTTTTAAAGAAAATATTATAATAATGGCGTTTTATATTAAAAAAAATATAAAATAGATAAAGGAATGAAAGGAAAAAATAAACAAGAAAAAATGTCAAGAATTTTTACAAGTAAAATAATTATATTTATTTTTGTTTTTTTATACGAAAATTTTGGAAAAAAATTCTCAAAATTATTTTTTTTTATTTAATTTCATAAAAGTTATATAGAAATTATACTAAAAATATATATAGTGTGTGTTTTTTTTTCTTGTTATTTTTAGAAAATTGAAGGAAGAAGAAAACAATAATTATTATTTTTTATTCTTGTTGTTGTAATATTAAACTTACATATTAAGAAAAGTAAACTAATATTTGTTATTATTATTTCGTTAGGTTCTACTTCCTAACATACATCATATTATTGTTTATTGTTGTTGCTATAGAATTTTGAAGCAGTTGAGCTGAAGCAGTGCAGCCATTGCTGTTTCGTCGTCCAACTTATCAATCCCATTCACCGATATACAAGCTACGTGGTGTTGGTATATAACCCCTTGTGGGTAAAGGCAATCGTCCATAGATGTGATTATAGGGTGAATCAACCAGATCGGCATCTATATTGGAAAAAAATGAGAAATGGGATAATGTTATTTTAATATTTCATTAAATGATTCAGAATTATTAAAAAAAATAAATATGAAATTAATAAAAAACGTCCAAATTGTCCAAAACTAGTTTTCAAAACAAAAATAAAGAAAAAAAAAAAAACAAATGACAAATTTCGTTACCAGGTCCATAAATCATATCTGTACAAATGTGGTTGAAGGGCATATACAAAATCTATGGTTGGAGGACTATTTCGAAAGATGAAATATTGTAGACTTACTTTATACAGGAGAAGATCTATATTATATATACTATGAACTATATATCATAATTTTAAATTATAAATAAAATTAAAATATATATATATATATATATATATAAAATTTAAGTTTTAAAATTATAAATTTAAAAAAAAAATAATTAAAATTTAAATTATACGTTGTAAAATCTAAATTGTAAAAATTACAAAATAATAAATTATACTTTATTTTACTATAAATTATGAGTTTTATTAATTGTACAAAATATAATATAAATCATTAAAAGGAAAAGACAAAATTGGGCAGATCCAAATATATGATACCCTAAGTACTGTTGGCATATACAAAAGAGACTCGTCAGATTCTCATTGTAATCTACTTTAAGGGAACCCCACCCATTCTCGATTTTAATTTTTCAAGATTTTCAATGGGCTGGTAAATGAATACAAATGCTTGTTAAGGTTTGTAACTTTGCACATATATAATTGAAGATTTAAAAGAGAAGAAAAATATTTTACAAAAAATTTTTGTTATTGTTTTGTTGTTGTTTTTTGTAATTAAAGAAAAGTCCTTATTTTTTATGGCGGGCATGATAACTCCTCACTGGAACATCGGAATCCGAAAATTCCAACGGTGTTAGAAAGAGTACATGTCTGGCTCTCGTATGAACTAGGATTATTGGCTTCGCTCTAAAATTAACAAGATGGTGGACCTTTGAAAAAATAATTTTGGAAAATCGC
>NW_026881024.1:0-33480 GCF_032173495.1 Musca vetustissima | reverse complement strand
CCCTATTGGAATTGGAGAAAATCCGTAAAGAGTTGTTGAATTCAGTTCAGATTTAGATATAGGTCCCATATACGTCCGATTGTATGTATGTGGAGCACCATACTGTCAATTTTTGTCTGATTGAGACAAAATTTAGCATAGCGCACTGAATTAGATTCAGATTTATGTATGCGAAGTTTCGTTGAAACCGATTCAGATTTATATATAGCTCCTATATAGTTTCGCCTGATTTTATGTAAATGGGGCACCATACTTACAATGTTTATCCGATTGGGAAAAAATTCTCCATAGCGTATTGAAATTATCATATGTTGACGTTCGTGAACTTTTGTTGAAATCGGTTCAGATTTAGATATAGCTCCCGTATATAGCTTCCTCTGATTTTATAAAAATGTTGCACCATACTGTCAATGTTTGTCCGATTGAGAAAAAATTGTGCATACAGTATTGAAGTTACTACCTGTTGACATCCGTATTGAAATTACTGCAGGTAGACGTCCTTGTCGTCTTTTCGCTTTACATGAAATATGGCAAAGCGTATTGGACTGAAGTCGTTTCAGTTGCAAAATTTATTTAGGGTTTATGCCATCGCAAATTGTCAAACATTTTAGCATCTATTAACACGAAATAACAAATTAAAGCCACTTCGGTTTGAAATGCGCATTTGACTATCTTATTGACATAGTACTACACTACCGCTATATACTATACAAAATATTTAAAAATTCCAATACGAGATTTCAATCCCTTAATTGTAATCACTCGATTAGAAACGTTTAATTTAATACGAAAGCTACATTATTGAAAATAGCTTGCTGTGACTTAATTCCCTATCCATCAATATTCGTCAAAGTTCTGAAGTTTTTACAATAAATTTAGAAAGAAAATATACTTTATAAACTCTTAATTTTACGACATGCAATTAAAGTGTATACGCGTTTTATATATGTATACGCTAGCATACATTCACACACACCATTATAGACAGAACTTAATCTTTATGTACATCTATGTTTGGCCGTGAAACATTTATAGTCATTTATCTTGGCACTATATTTTATCGCCGTCGATATTACTTCGTGCCAAACTACTTCAAGCTCTATGTAATCATCCCCCTCAGACTAAAATCAAGATTAAAAGGTATCTAACTTTGGTGAGATGGGACACCAACTTCCCCTCAGTCGGTTGGCAGAAAGTTCTAAGGTATGGGAATAGATGAGGTTGATAAATACAGTAAAGTCTGTTTAAAAGTACGATATATTTTCAGAGAATATCTTAGATTAGGGGAATATTTTGATAATAACATTACAGATATTAAATTTAAATTTTCAAAAATATTTTTGAATCACTATACCACTCATATTATATATATTTTTTTTTAATTTCTAAGAGTATATTATTCATTGGTCCTTTAGGTCAGTATTGTTCACATTAAAAATCTTCCACTGGATTGAAATACGTTCGTCTAGTAGACTTGTATTCAAACACATATGATACGCTTGTTTATATTAGAAGCGGAACTAAACAAAAGATGTAAACAAACAAACATACTCATTGAGGGCAAATATACGGAATTTTCCTTCTACTCGCATATATTCGCTCACCACTACGGGAAAACACCCACGCACACACACAACATACAGAAACTTTAGTACATAACATGTAAACAATGAAACTTCTACAGAAAACAAAGGAACATGCAATTTGATGCTGTAATTTAAGTCGTATATAGAATGAGATTGTTGTTCTTCAGCAGCAATTTAAGTCGGTTCAAGTACAATTCTCGTTTATTCCACTTAATTTAGTTCTAATCAATTAAGATTAATATGACTTTCGGCAGGCAATTGACATAAGATAAACCTTTCTTCTGGTCATAAACATTAAGCAGTGTAAGAACATTTCATTGGTGGTTTAAAGGTAATGTAGGTTAAAATTTGGCGACTTAAGAGAAGTATGTGATATAAATTACGAGTGACAAAGTGGCGACATGTATCATTTATTCACCCGAATTTTGAACTTCCATCACTGTTTTTTTCAGGGTAAGAATTAATGTAAACCTTAACCCGAAATAAATCAAAACCAGTAAGGAAAGTAGTAAAGTCGGACGGGCCGACTATATGGCACCCTTCACCAGTTTGAGTATATTCAACAGATGAATCCTAACAGACGTCGCATTTTTAATGGACCATCAAAATGAAATTGGATCCATAAACATGTCATTCTGCAACCTATACTAATTTTTTTTCATTTGTACAGATATAGAGTTGCTTCTTAAAATGGAACAAAATTTCGAAACTCAATTTAAAGTAAATATCAATCGGATACCCGTTGATTATTTGGATAAATATCTGATAAACATCATGAGTTTGGTGTACCATTTACTTACAATCGGACGAAAATATATATAAAAGCTATATCGAAATCTAAACCTATTTCATCGAAACTTGTCAAAGGTTAGGTTATACTAATTTCGGTATGTTTTGTGCATATCGGCCACATTTCGAGTTTTTGGTGCATCGGGAGAAAATATATATGGCATATGTGACAGCTCTATCCAAATTTGAACCGATTTCAACAAAACTTTCTACATTATATTAACTTTAGTATGTAGTGCAAAATATTGTGTCAATCGGCCTAACGATGAGTCTTTGTTGAACCATTTACATTAAATCGGACGAAAATATATATGGGAGCTATATCTAAATCTGAACCGATTTTAACGAAACTTAACACACATTACTCTAGACTTTATTAATTACGCTATGCTAAATTTCGTGCAAATCGAAATATATATAGGGACTTTGGTACACCATTTACCCTAAATCGGCCGAAAATATATATGGGAGCTTTATCAAAATCTGAACCGATTTTCAGAAAACTTGACACACATCATTCAAGACCTTATTCATTACGCTGTACCAAATTTCACATTAAATCGTATGAAAATATATATGGAAGCTATATCTAAATCTAAACAGATTATCCAAATTTAAATAGGGTTCGTCCTTTGGCCAAATAAGTGACCTATGCCAAATTTCATCCAATTCGGATTATAAATGCGACCTGTCTTTCTGCAACTTATGATAAATTTAATTTCATTCGGGCAGATTTGGTGTCGACTGCGTACCATGGGACCAATTTATGAAGAACGATTTATAGGAAAATTAGTACGTATAAAATCGGACGAAAATTTATATGGGAGGTATATCTAAATCTGAACCGCTTTTCACACATCACTCTTGACTTCATTCAGTACGCTATGCCAAATTTCTTGCAAATCTAAGGATATATTGGGTGCACTATTTATCTAAATTCGGACAAAAATATATATGGGAGCTATATCTAAATCTGAACCGATTATCAAAAAACGTAACACACATTATTCAGGACTTATTTCTGTACGCTATGCCAAATTTCGTGCAATTCGAAATTAATATAGGGGCTTAGTGCACCATTTACATTCAATCGGACGAAAATATATTTGGGAGCTATATCTAAATCGGGGCCGATTTTCACGTAACTTAGCACACATAATTCTGGAACTAATTAATTATGCTTTGCCAAATTTAGTTCAAATCGAAAGAAATACAGGGACTTTGGTGCACCATTGTCATTAAATAGGACCAAAAATATATATGGTTGATATATCTGAGTCTGAACCGATTTTCGTGGAATTTAACACACACTATTATAGACTCAATTCAGTACTCTATGCAAATTTTCGTGCGAATCGAAAGATAAATAAAGCCTTTGGTGCACCATTTACTTTAAATCAGACACAATTATATGCGGGAGCTATATTTAAATCTGAGCCGATTATCACCAATTTCAAAAGGTTTCATCCTTGAGCCTCTTGAATCAGTTTTTTCAAATTCAAGTTCAATCTTCCACCCCTTCCAACCGTTAACCAACACAAACGAAGCATAAATCATGCCAATATCTTTTTTGTTATCAAATATTTGTTGTAATTTAATGCAATGTAATTGAATAAAATCATTTTTTGCCGCTGTTTTCCATAGTTTCCCAACTAAAAAAGGATAACTCCGAATTACTTATCATTATCTCACCTTTCTTGAAACAAAAGTATTTAAATGGGCTTAAGTTTTTTATGATTTCCCTTGCCCTTAGAAACATTTATAGTCATCTATCTTGGCACTATATTTTATCGCCGTCGATATTACATCGTGCCAAACTACTTCAAGCTCTATGTAATCATCCCCCTCAGACTAAGATCAAGATTAAAAGGTATAATATGTAACTTTGGTGAGATGGGACACCAACTTCGCCTTAGTCGGTTGGCAGAAATGTCTAAGGTATGAGAATAGATGAGGTTGGTAAATACAGTAAAGTCTGTTTAAAAGTACGCTATATTTTCAGAGAATATCTTAGATTAGGGGAATATTTTGATAATAACATTACAGATATTAAATTTAAATTTTCAAAAATATGTTTGAATCACTATACCACCCATATTATATTTTTTTTTTAATTTCTAAGAGTATATTATTTATTGGTCCTTTGGGTCATATTGTTCACATTAAAAATCTTCCACTGGACTGAAATACGTTCACTAGTAGACTTGTATTCAAACACATACGATACGCTTGTTTATATTAGAAGCGGAACTAAACAAAATATGTAAACAAACATACATACTCATTGAGGGCATATATACGGAATTTTCCTTCTACTCGCATACATTCGCTCACCACTACGGGACAACACCCACGCACACACATAACATACGGAAACTTTAGAACAGAACATGTAAACAATGAAACTTCTACAGAAAACAAAGAAACGTGCAATTTGATTCTGTAATTTAAGTCGTATATAGAATGAGATTGTTGTTGTTGTTCTTCAGCAGCAATTTAAGTCGGTTCAAGTACAATTCTCGTTTATTCCACTTAATTTAGTTCTAATCAATTAAGACTAATATGACTTTCGGCAGGCAATTGGCATAAAATAAGCCTTTCTTCTGGTCATAAACATTAAGCAGTGTAAGAACATTTTATTGGCAGTATGTGATATAAATTACGAGTGACAAAGTGGCGACATGTATCATTTATTCACCCGAATTTTGAACTTCCATCACTGTTTTTTTCAGGGTAAGAAATAATGTAAACCTTAACCCGAAATAAATCAAAACCAGTAAGGAAACTAGTAAAGTCGGACGGGCCGACTATATGGCACCCTTCACCACTTTGAGTATATTCAACAGATGAATTCTAACAGACGTCTCATTTTTAAAGGACCAATAAAATGAAATTGGATCCATAAACATGTCATTCTGCAACCTATACTATTTTTTTTTCATTTGTACAGATATAGAGTTGCTTCTTAAAATGGGACAAAGTTATGAAACTCAATTTAAAGTAAATATCAATCGGACACCCGTTGATTATTTGGATAAATATCTGATAAACATGAGGAGTTTGGTGCACCATTTACTTACAATCGGACGAAAATATATATAAAAGCTATATCGAAATCTAAACCTATTTCATCGAAACTTGTCAAAGGTTAGGTTATACTAATTTCGGTATGTTTTGTGCATATCGGCCACATTTCGACTTCTTGGTGCATCGAGAGAAAATATATATGGCATATATGGCAGCTCTATCCAAATTTGAACCGATTTCAACAAAACTTTCTACGTTATATTAACTTAAGTACGTTGTGCAAAATGTTGTGTCAATCGGCCTAACGATGAGTCTTTGTTGAACCATTTACATTAAATCGGACGAAAATATATATGGGAGCTATATCTAAATCTGAACCGATTTTAACGAAACTTACAACACATTACTCTAGACTTTATTCATTACGCTATGCAAAATTTCGTGCAAATCGAAATATATATAGGGACTTTGGTACACCATTTACCTTAAATCGGACGAAAATATTTATGGGAGCTATATCAAAATCTGAACCGATTTTCAGGAAACTTGACATACATCATTCAAGACCTTATTCATTACGCTGTACCAAATTTCACACTAAATCCGATGAAAATATATATGGGAGCTATATCTAAATCTAAACCGATTTTTCCCAATTTAAATAGGGCTCGTCCTTAGGCCAAATAATTGACCTATGCCAAATTTCATCCAAATCGGATTATAAATGCGACCTGTCTTTTTGCAACTTATGATAAATTTAATTTCATTCGGCCAGATTTAGCGTCGACTGCGTACCATGGGACCAATTTATGAAGAACGATTTATAGGAAAATTAGTACGCATAAAATCGGACGAAAATTTATATGGGAGGTATATCTAAATCTGAACCGCTTTTCACACATCACTCTTGACTTCATTCAGTACGCTATGCCAAATTTCTTGCAAATCTAAGGATATATTGGGTGCACTATTTATCTAAATTGAAATTAATATAGGGGCTTAGTGCACCATTTACATTCAATCGGACGAAAATATATATGGGAGCTATATCTAAATCTGGGCCGATTTTCACGAAACTTAGCACACATAATTCTGGAACTAATTAATTACGCTTTGCCAAATTTAGTGCAAATCGAAAGAAATGCAGGGACTTTGGTGCACCATTGTCATTAAATCGGACAAAAATATATATGGTTGATATATCTGAGTCTGAACAGATTTTCGTGGAATTTAACACACGCTATTATAGACTCAATTCAGTACTCTATGCAAAATTTCGTGCGAATCGAAAGATAAATAAAGCCTTTGTTGGACCATTTACTTTAAATCAGACACAATTATATGCGGGAGCTATATTTAAATCTGAGCCGATTATCACCAATTTCAAAAGGTTTCATCCTTGAGCCTCTTGAATCAGTTTTTTATATAGCCGATCTTAAAAAGTAAACTGTGAGTTCAAATTCAAGTTCAATCTTCCACCCCTTCCAACCGTTAACCAACACAAACGAAGCATAAATCATGCCAATATCTTTTTTGTTATCAAATATTTGTTGTAATTTAATGCAATGTAATTGAATAAAATCATTTTTTGCCGCTGTTTTCCATAGTTTCCCAACTAAAAAAGGATAACTCCGAATTACTTATCATTATCTCACCTTTCTTGAAACAAAAGTATTTAAATGGGCTTAAGTTTTTTATGATTTCCCTTGCCCTTAGACTAAAACGAAAATTTCCAATTATCTCTTTATAAAGTTTTGACTGACATCCATAAAATTTTCACATTTTACATGAACTTAAAGTAAATTGGATGGTAATTTATTTTTCTTTTTCTCCTTTTGGTTCTGCTTCCGTTGTTGTCCCTTTACGCGTTGTGACAACATCGTTCACGACCTTGTTGCTGTTGTTTGTTGTCGTCCTTATTGTTTCTTCATTTATTCTGTTTGTTTTTAATTTTGTTCACCGGTATATCTTGGATTCACTTTCGTTTATATTCCGTTTTTTCTCCTTCTTCTGTTGGTTTTCTTGTTGTAGGTGTTCATGAACAGGATGTGTGCTAATGCCCTTTGCAAGTAATGCCCCTTGTTATGCTCTGTCTCTCCTATTATAAGTTTTATGATTGTTAACAGTATTTGTCCAACTTCCTCATTTTCATGAGTGCTTCAACGAGTATAGCTAAGCCATTGCGGAAGTGTGTGGGAGGGTTGGTGTATTTCTACATCCATTCTCATGTCTACATGTTTGTTGTTGTTAAGCTTATTGTTAAGTTAATGCTTCTGTTGTTTGCACGGGACATAACTGAATGCATCCATCCGTCCATCTATGCTTCATATTATATTTTCTGCCTTTGGCCATGAACGGGGTTTAACCAGAAGATCACATTATGTTCGACAATGCTAGTTATGTGTAGATACTAGAAAGTAGTTTTTCTTCAACATAGAGGTGGGTCGTGAAATTAGTGATGAGTTAATATGATAAATGATGAGTTTGTTTCTACAGTTCTAGGAATTGTAAAAATAATGTATGTGCACATACATTATTGGAAAAAATTAATTTGAGAAATGAGGCGAAATTAGTGTTAGTGATTTTTTAACATAGGCCGAAGTAGGCATTTTTATGATCTCCTCCAAAAAACATACGACTTTATTTAGGAACGTATATAATATTTCCAATATAAACTATGAACGACATTTGTTCCACTACATATTTACAACCAGAAAATAAATCACCAATTACCCTCTTCAGCTATATACAATATACAAGTTGGAGATTTTGTTTATCTACTTTATTCTTGGACTTAGTTTACAGTATCCTTCAATTAAAGTATTTGTTAAACGAACAAAAAAACTAAACAGCCACTTCCACACTTACCAGACACAAGAGGATTCTTTGGTTAGAATTTCGCAATGTAGCTTCTGTGTAATCTAGCATTTCCTTATACGAATGTGCAAACAAACAATGAAAGCTGATGTAGATGTGAATCCATGAAAGTAGTATGTGATTTAAAAAGAGAAAGTGAGTCATATCCTCTTATTTCAGTTGTAAAATAGAAGTTAAATCTTTGAAACCACATATCGCGTTTAGCATTTTATACTCATATCGATTTCCTTTGAATTTGTTCTGAAAATATATTCTGTATTGTCTCATATGGTCATTAAAGTGCGCATTCACAAGATGTTTAGTTGCATTGTAATGAATTCCACACTCACACATACAATGAGAACTTTTGGTTTATGGTTTAACGTGAAGGAAAGAGCAGCAAAACTTCGAATAAATTATTGTTTGGGGAAAAAAGATAGACCCAAAATAATGCTGGAAATTCAACAAATCATACAGCGTAAATTTACCGGGTATTTTTTACAAACAAAATATATTTGATTGCCCAGTTTTTTAGCTATATTTAGATTCGATTTTTTTTTCCAAAATAAATGATTGACAATATAATTTCAGTTAAATACCGGAAAGCAAATCTCCCTACTATACAGCTATTAATATTGGACTACTTTTTAAGGTAGTTCCTGCATTAGGGTACCTCCCACATATCTGCATTGTGGGGAGATTTTACATGTAATATTATTTCAGGGGTTCTAATGAACCAATTCTGTTTAGTTGGAGTCCCTGGATCACGAAAATACCTTTGGTTTTTCTGGGCCACTTTGAAAATTAATTTTATAACGGTAAATATAGAGAAAAACGTGGTTTCATGGATTTTCCATTTGAAACTTCAATAACTTTTTTTTTGTATTTATTATTTCAAATATATATTATTACAATATGTATGTTTTGCCTCAGCGTCTTCAAGACCTTATTGAGGCGAATTGGTTTACAATATAAATCAAAATACGTGTTTTATCATATGAAAAAAATATTGATAAAAAAATTAAATAATATAAAACAAGTGAAAAAGCGTTAAGTTTGGCCGGGCCGAACTTTGAATAGATATACGGACAGGTACTAGAAATGAAAATATAGGGAACATGTCAAAAAGTGGACCTATACCGAAATTTCTAAAAACGGATTATGTAAGCCATAATGTAAACAATAATACAAATTTCAGAAATTTTTAATGGATAATTATACCCTCAGCCTTACAGCTAAAGACGGTGTATACACTTTAACACGGTGAAATGTGCCTCATCGAAATATTGGTTCTAGACCCCATGTTTCTTTGGACCAAATCCGTTGCAAAAAAATAGATTTTATTCAAACTTTGCCCATCTTATTATTTCTTCCAAACTTAGTTCAAATTCGAAGATGGGGAATATCGGTCCACTTCTTCTGGTACCTCCACACAGGGGTAGGTCTAAATGCGGCTATAGTTCATTATCGAACCTTACGTTCTAATTTTTTATCTCGCTATCCTCCGCAGGTGAAATGATTACAACAGAGTCTTAGAACCAAACTCAAAACGCGTAACAAATCAGATAACAATTTTAATATAAACAAGTGAAAAAGCCTTAAGTTCGGCCGGGCCGAATTTTGGATACCCTCCACCAAAGATAGACTGACAGGGGGCTATCCGAAAAAATGGACCTATATTCATAATTTTTTGTGGAGAGATTTGGGACCTATTAAGAACTCAAAATACTAAATTACAGCTAATTCGGCGGAAAAATACGATCAAAATCCCCAAAATATTGAAAATTAAGAGGTACCGTTATATGGGGGCTACCAGAAAAAATTGACCTATATTTATAATTTTTAGTAGGGAGAGTTGGTACCCAATAGGAACTCAAAGTACCAAATTTCAGCGAATTTGGCTGAAAAACGCGCTCAAGAACCTCAAGATACCGAAAATTGATGGTACCTTTTATAGGGGTCGTCCGAAAAAATGGACCTATATTTATAATTTTTAGTGGGGAGATTTGCTACCCAATAAGAACTCAAAGTACCAAATTTAAGCGAATTCGTTTGAAAATACGCTCAAGAACCCCAAAATACCGAAATTTGGGGGGTACCCTTATATGGGAGCTATGCCTAAACGTGAACCGATATAGCCCATCTTCGAACTTGACTTGCCTGCAGACAAAAGACGACTCTATGCTAACGTTTGAGGCTCTATCTCAATTCGTTTAGACGCTAGAGTGATTACAACAGACAGACAGACGGACAGACGAACATCGTCTAAATCGTCTTAGAATTTTACGCTGATCAAGAATATGTATACTTTATAGGCTCGGAAATGAGTATTTCGATGCGTTACAAACGGAAAAACAAAACTAATATACCCTCCATACTATGGTGGAGGGTATAAAAAGGGGGTTATATGAGGACTACCCCAAAATGGGGGCGAATATTAATAATTTTTGGTAGGGAGATTTGGTACCATATACGACTACAGAATACCAATTTGCAGTAAACTCGGTTGAAAAACGCGCTCAAGAACCCCAAAATACCGAAAATTTGGGGTATCCTTATATGGGGGCTATCCGAAAAAATGGACCTATATTCATAATTTTTTGTGGAGAGATTTGGGACCTATTAAGAACTCAAAATACTAAATTACAGCTAATTCGGCGGAAAAATACGATCAAAATCCCCAAAATATTGACCAGAAAAAGTGGACCTATATTTATCAATTTTTGTGAAGACATTTAGTACCCAATAAGAATCCAATGTAGCAAATTTCAGCGAATTCGATTGAAAAACGCGCTCAAGAACCCCAAAATACCGAAAATTGAGGGGTACCGTTATATGGGAGCTATGCCTAAACGTGCACCGATATAGCCCATCTTCGAACTTGACCTGCCTGCAGACAAAAGACGACTCTATGCTAAATTTTGAGGCTCTATCTCAATTCGTTTAGACGCTAGAGTGATTACAACAGACAGACAGACGGACATGGCTAAATCGTCATAGAATTTTACGCTGATCAAGAATATATATACTCTATAGGGTCGGAAATGATTATTTCGATGCGTTACAAACGGAAAAACAAAACTAATATACCCTCCATACTACGGTGGAGGGTATAAAAAAGGGGGTTACATGGGGACTACCCCAAAAAGGGGGCGACTATTAATAATTTTGGTAGGGAGATTTGTTACCATATACGACTACAAAATACCAAATTGCAGCAAGTTCGGTTGATAAACGAGCTCAAGAACCCCAAAATACCGAAAATTGGGGGTATCCTTATATGGGGGCTATCCGAAAAAATGGATCTATATTCATATTTTTGTGGAGAAATTTAGTACCCAATAGGAACCCAATGTAGCGAATTCGGTTGAAAAACGCGCTCAAGAACCCCAAAATACCGAAAATTGAGGGGTACCGTTATATGGGGGGTACCAGAAAAAATTGACCTATATTTATAATTTTTAGTAGGTTTATTTGGTACCCAATAAGAACTCAAAGTACCAAATTTCATAGAATTCTGTTGAAAAACGCGCTCAAGAACCTCAAAATACCGAAATTTGGGGGGTACCGTTATATGGGGGGTACCAGCAAAAATTGACCTATATTTATAATTTTAAGTAGGTTTATTTGGTACACAATAAGAACTCAAAGTACCAAATTTCAGGGAATTCTGCTGAAAAACACGCTCAAGAACCTCAAAATACCGAAATTTGGTATTTACATGGGGGCTGTCCGAAAAAATGGACCTATATTTATAATTTTTAGTGGGGATATTTGCTACCCAATAAGAACTCAAAGTACCAAATTTTAGCGAATTCGGTCGAAAAGTGCGATCAAACCCCCCAAAATACCGCAAAATTGGGGATACCCTTATATGGGGGCTATCCGAAAGTATGGACCCATATTTATAAATTTCAGTGGAGAGATTTGCTACCCAATAAGAACTCAATATACCAAATTTCAGGGAATTCGGTTGAAAAACACGCTCAAGAACCTCAAAATACCGAAAATTGAGGGGTATCCTTATATGGGAGCTATGCCTAAAAGTTCGAACTTGACCTGCCTGCAGACAAAAGACGACTCTATGCAAAATTTTGGGGCTCTATCTCAATTCGTTTAGACGCTAGAGTGATTACAACAGACAGACAGACAGACGGACATGCATAAATCGTCTTAGAATTTTACGCTGATCAAGAATATATATACTTTATAGGGTCGGAAATGAGTATTTCGATGCGTTACAAACTATGGTGGAGGGTATAAAAAGTAAATTACGTTAAAAAAATTACGTTAGAAACATTTCAATATTACTTAATAAAAATGACTTTATCTCTTTTTTAAATAATGAAATTCTTGTTATATTTTTTATATTATTGGGCAGGTGGTTAAAAAATAAACATCCATTATGCTCAATTTTTTGTTTCGTTGATTCCAAACGACATCTTTTTACTCTTAAAACAGAATTATTCCTCGTATTGACAAGCGTTTGACTCATTTCAAATTGGTCAATGGCCGATATCATGGATAACTTTAAACACATATGTCATCACTTGAAGTTTATAAGTACCATTTTTTCAATATGTTTGTAGAGTTCTGTTGTGGGGTAAAATCTCGACAAGTTGAAAACTATTTTAAGTGCTTTATTTTGGGTCCTTTGCAATGATTTCAAGTAAATATTATTTTTATGTGCATATATCATTGCCAAATAGTTGAAATGACTTTGAATTATTGAATTATATAACAAAAGTTTCGTTTTTACATTAAATGTATTTCTGAATTTATGGAGGATACCAATAGCAGGCGCAACTTTTTTTCTTAGTTCATCCATATGTACATTCCATGCCAAATTATTTTGCATATGTATACCAAGATACTTTAACATTTGGCACTCAACTATTTTTAAATCTCCAATTTGTATATGAAATTCTTGATCATATTGTGGACATCGAGGTCGAAATCTGATCACTTTTGTCTTATTTGTATTTATTACAAGTTTGTTTACTCTACAGTAACCCATAATTTTAGCAGCATCTTGTTCCATTTGTCCCTTTAAAATAACAATATGATGATATGGATATAGTAGGGCAATATCATCCGCATATAGAACTAATTTTCCATACAGATTCATATTGGATATATCATTAATATATAATGTAAATAGCAGCGGTCCCAGAACACTCCCTTGTGGTACACCATACTCCAAAGTCCCAGTTTTACTTTTTGCACCATTAATTTCAACAAATTGTTTTCTATTCGATTCCAATTAGTTGTAACGCATTACCACTAATCCCATAATATGGAAGTTTAGACAGCAATATTGTGTGATCTACAAGGTCAAAAGCTTTAGAAAGGTCATAGAACACTGCACCAACTCCTCCAAAGTTTGCATCTAAGCCATCACAAATAATATTAACAATATTGACTACAGCTTCCTGCGTTCCGCTTCCTTTCCGAAACCCGAATTGCATTGGATACACCTGCCCAGTCTGTTCAAGATATGTTGAGAGCTGTTTATGCAACAGTTTCTCAAATATTTTATCAAATAATGACAACAAGGCTATTGGCCTAAAATCACATGCTTTATTTGCATTTGGCAGTTTGGGTACTGGTACAATTTTAGCTATTTTAAGAACATCTGGATATATACACTTGTTTATCATTTTGTTGAAATTTAATAATAGGTGCTTCCAAATACAATTTTTAGATGTATTTAAAATTTTACCTGATATTTCATCATGACCAGGACTTTTGCCATTATTAGCGGTTTCGATAAGGCTCATAATATTATTTCTGCTTTCAATATTGAACGAAAAAGTTGATGCACATCTTGTTAAGGTACAGAACTTGTTAAAGTTGTCACCATCGGTATGAATAATTTTGTTTTTCAAGATTTTGGGAATATTTACAAAGTAATCATTGAATATATTACATTTTATATAATCGTCATATACTTGTTCATTGGCTTCATTGATAAGTTGAATAGTATGCTTATCCTTTCTTCCTAAGCATTTGTTAAGAAAATTCCAACTTTTACGTGGATTTTGTTCCAATTTCTCTAGATTCCAGCTTATATAGGAATTCATACATATTTTGCTAGAAATTTTTATGATTCTGCTTATGTGTTTTAATATGAATTCACTTTTTTCATCCTTGCCTCTCTTTCTTCTCTTAGCCAATAGCTTTTCTTTGTATATTCTGAGCGATGTTAGGTGTTTATTCTCCCATGGAGTTAACATTGGTCTCGACAAACCTTTAACTGTCGTAAAAGTTGTGTTTGCTTTGATTATTTTTGTAATAGCCGATGTTATTATCTCTAAATCAGCAGATGGATCATCGGTATGATCAAACTTATCCATTTCAATCTGAATTTCTGACGAGATGTTATCAAAATTGTAATTCTTTATTTTTTGGGATGGTTCATTCTTTTTCCTCATTACATTTTCCATTTGACACCAAATAATGTTGTGGTCTGATAGAGTGCATTCAATTGAGTCTATGCATAATCTTGTTGCTAGATTGCTATACACATGATCAATACATGTGTTACTCATCGGACGAGATATTAATTGGTGACAAGATTCATAATCAACACAAGAAAGAATAGAAAGCAAATCTGATGTGCTGTTAGAGTCAATCAGATCAATATTTGAGTCTCCAAGAATTAATGATCCACTTCGACATGGTCCACATAAATTGTTTTCAAGGTATGAAAGAAATGTTGTCACGTTGCATTTCGGAGACCGATAAAAGGTTGTGACTTTCAGTGGTATCCCATTTACTAAAATTCCATCCACAGATATTCGTATTGCTTCAATAAGGTTTACGCTCTCGCAAAGTTCAACTGTATATGCTATGTTATCACGTATATAAAATGATGTACCTCCATATCCATCAATGCGGCAACAGTGTATGGCATTATACCCAGGGACTGCATAAATTTGTGTTATATTTTTTTGGAACCACGTTTCTTGAATAGCAATGATCTTCGGCAATACTGGAAGATTTGCCACTACCGATTTAAATTTATCAAATTAGTTTAATGAGGAAATGCTTCTTACGTTTACAGACATAATATTCAATTTGTTGATATAATTACCATTAAATTCATTTTTAAATATATCAATGCTGTTAAAATATTTATTTTTATTATTCATTTTGTTATATTAATAATAATAAGTATAATATTGCATGTATTTAAATAATTTATACAAAGTCGGCATTAACTTCAACATCATTGTGGGTACAGGGTATTATGTCTTTGTGCATATGTTTGTAACAGGCAAAAGGAAACGAGATAGACGCATGGTTCCTTTTGAGAATATGCATAGAATCACTTTTTAAGTCGATTTATGCATGCCCGTCCGTCTGTCTGTCCATGTTAAATTGTAAACAAAGTACAGGTCGCATTTATGATCCGAATTGGATGAAATTTGGCATAGGTCACTTATTTGGCCCAAGGACGAACCCTATTGAAATTGGGAAAAATCGGTCCAGATTTAGATATAGCTCCCATATATATATTTAACCGATTTAATGTAAACGGTCCCTATAAATCTTTCGATTTGCATGAAATTTGGTACAGCCTAATCATTTAGGTCAAGAATGATGTCTGACAAGTTTCGTGAAAATCGGTCCAGATTTAGATATAGCTCCCATATACAGTTTCGTCCGATTTATGTAAATGGTGCACCAAAGTCCCTATATATCTTTCCATTTGCACGAAATTTGGCATAACGTACTGAATTAAGACCAGAGTGATGTCGACCAAGTTTCAAGAAAATCGGTCCAGAATTAGATATAGCTTCCATATATATAGTTTCGTCCGATTTCTTGTAAATGGTGGTCCAAAGTACCTATATTTCCTTCGATTTGCACGAAATTTGGCATAACGTACTGAATTGAGCCTAGAATGATGTCTGCCAAGTTTCGAGAAAATCGGTCCATTATTTAGATATAGCTCCCATATATAGTTTCGTCCGATTTTATGTAAATGGTGCCCCAAAGTCCCTATATATCTTTCGATTTGCACGAAATTTGGCATAACGTACTGAATTGAGCCTAGAATGATGTCTGCCAAGTTTCGAGAAAATCGGTCCATTATTTAGATATAGCTCCCATATATAGTTTCGTCCGATTTCATGTAAATGGTGCACCAAAGTCCCTATATATCTTTCGATTTGCACGAAATTTGGCATAACGTACTGAATTGAGCCTAGAATGATGTCTACCAAGTTTCGAGAAAATCGGTCCATTATTTAGATATAGCTCCCATATATAGTTTCGTCCGATTTCATGTAAATGGTGCCCCAAAGCCCCTATATATCTTTCGATTTGCACGAAATTTGGCATAACGTACTGAATTGAGCCTAGAATTATGTCTGCCAAGTTTCATGTCAATGGTGCCCCAAAGTCCCTATATCCTTCGATTTGCACGAAATTTGGCATAACGTACTGAATTGAGCCTAGAATGATGTCTGCCAAGTTTCGAGAAAATCGGTCATTATTTAGATATAGCTCCCATATATAGTTTCGTCCGATTTGATGTAAATGGTGCCCCAAAGTCCCAATATATCTTTCGATTTGCACGAAATTTGGCATAACGTACTGAATTGAGCCTAGAATGATGTCTGCCAAGTTTCGAGAAAATCGGTCCATTATTTAGATATAGCTCCCATATATAGTTTCGTCCGATTTGATGTAAATGGTGCCCCAAAGTCCCAATATATCTTTCGATTTGCACGAAATTTGGCATAACGTACTGAATTGAGCCTAGAATGATGTCTGCCAAGTTTCGAGAAAATCGGTCCATTATTTAGATATAGCTCCCATATATATTTTCGGCCGATTTCAAGTAAACTTGGCATCAAACTCCTCATGTTAGTCAGATTGACATCAAATTTTGCACAACTTACAAAATTGAGCATAGAATTACGTAGTTTCGTTTTCTAGAAGTACAGACATAGCCCAACGGATGACCTATTTATATTCGTATGAAGTCGATTTTTGAAGTCACATTTAGTAAATATCACATATTTTATTTCATCCAATTTCATGTTAATAGACCTGTTTAATAAGCCATAGTGGTGAAGGGTATCATATATTCGGCCCCGTCCGACTTTACTACTTTCCTTACTGGTTTATATAGCCGTTGTTTAAAAATACACTGTGGGTGTGTGTTGAAATTGAAGTTCAAACATCCACCCCTTCCAACCGTTAATCAACACAACCAACGAGGCATAAATCAAGCCAATATCCTTTTTGTGTTATCAGATATTTGATGTAATTTAATGTGATATAATTGAATTAAATCTTTTTTCTTGGTACTATTTTCAACAGTTTCCCAAATAAAAAAGGATAACTCCGAATTACTTATCACCATCCCATCTTTCTTGAAACTAAATTATTTAAATGGGCTTAATTTTTTTTGTTATAATTTCCTTTATCCCTAGACTAAAGCGAAAATTTTCAATTATCTCTTTATAAAGTTTTGACTGACATCCATAAAATTTTCACATTTTACATGAACTTAAAGTAAATTGGATGGTAATTTATTATTTTTTCTCTTCTTTTTGTTCTGTTTCCGTTGTTGTCCCTTTACGCGTTGTGACAACATCGTTCACGACCTTGTTGCTGTTATTTGTTGTCGTCCTTATTGTTTCTTCATTTATTCTGTTTGTTTTTAATTTTGTTCACCGGTGGATTCACTTTCGTTTATATTCCGTTTTTCGTCTCCTTCCTCTTTTGGTTTTTTTGTTGTAGGTGTTCATGAACAGGATGTGTGGTAATGTCCTTTGCAAGTAATGCCCCTTGTTATGCTCTGTCTCTCCTATTATAAACTTTATGATTGTTAACAGTATTTTTCCCAACTTCCTCAATTTCATGTGTGTTTCAATGAGTATAGCTAAGCCATTGCGGAAGTGTGTGGGAGGGTTGGTATATCTGTGTATTTGCACATCCATTCTCATGTCTACATGTTTGTTGTAGTTAAGCTCATTGTTAACTTAATGCCTCTGTTGTTTGCACGGGACATAACTGGATGCATCTATCCATCAATCTACCTTTGTTGTATTTTCTGCCTTAGGTCATGAATGGGGTTTAACTACAAGATCACATTACGTTCGACAATGCTAGTTATGTGTGGATACTAGAAAGTAGTTTTTCTTCAACATAGAGATGGGTCGTGAAATTAGTTAATATGATAAATGATGATTTTGTTTCTACAGTTCTAGGAATTGTAAAAACGAAATTGCACATACATTATTGGAAAAAATTTAATTTGAGAAATGAGGCGAAATTAATGTTGGTGATTTTTTTTTAACATAGGCCGAAGTAGGCATTTTTATGATCTCCTCCAAAAAAACATACGACTTTATTTAGGAACGTATATAATATTTCCAATATAAACTATGAACGACATTTGTTCCACTACATATTTACAACCAGAAAATAAATCACCGATTTTATTACCCTCTTCAGCTATATACAATATACAAGTTGGAGATTTTGTTTATCTACTTTATTCTTTGACTTAGTTTACAGTATCCTTGAATTAAAGTATTTGTTAAACTAAAAAAAAACTAAACAGCCACTTCCATACTTACCAGACACAAGAGGATTCTTTGGTTAGAATTTCGCAATGTAGCTTCTGTGTAATCTAGCATTTCCTTATACGAATGTGCAAACAAACAATGAAAGCTTATGTAGATGTGAATCCATGAAAGTAGTATGTGATTTAAAAAGAGAAAGTGAGTCATATCCTCTTATTTCAGTTGTAAACTAGAAGTTAAATCTTTGAAACCACATATCGCATTTAGCATTTTATACTCATACCGATTTCATTTAAATAAATTATTGTTTGAAAAAAAAAGATAGACCCAAAATAATGCTGGAAATTCAACAAATCATACAGCGTAAATTTACCGGGTATTTTTTACAAACAAAATATATTTGATTGCCCAGTTTTTTAGCTATATTTAGATTCGATTTTTTTCCAAAACAAATGATTGACAATATAATTTCAGTTAAATACCGGAAAGCAAATCTCCCTACTATACAGCTATTAATATTGGACTACTTTTTAAGGTAGTTCCTGCATTAGAATATGTCCCACATATCTGCATTGCGGGGAGATTTTACATGTAATATTATATTATGCATTATAATTGGATAAAAAATCTTCCTAGGAAAATTATCAATATTTGACCAATTTTCGAAGTAGACACATGTAACGGTTCCGGGTTCTTAAATGGTATTTATCTAATATTTTGCGTGATGTATAATTTCGTCCAAACAATAAATGTCTATCCAAATGATACGACAAAAATATAACAAAAATATTCATGCCTGTGCTTCTATCGGCCCTTGAAAAAATATATTTTAAATCTTTTTTAAAGGGGCTCCACATTCGAAGGGTTATTGTTTTGCATATAAGGGCTTATAACGCTTGCATATCATTGCATATGGTCACTTTTTCCAACGAAATTGATTAAAATTCTATGACGATTTATGACCCCCATATAAAGATACATATATAATAGACGGTATTTTACAGACGTTTTTTAACCTGTTTTTTTATATTTTAGGTTCTCAGTGTATACTTTCCAACTAAAATTATTAATATTGACCCAAGTTTCGGGGAAGCTGCCATTTATCGGAACCTCCCAATATAAGAATTTTGGGGACATAGGCAACGTTTTTCAACTGGAATTTTGGGGTTATTGGAGACATTTTTCAACGGAATTGACTGTAAATTGGGTTCTCAATGTATAGCAAACCTTTCTATTTCCTCCTAAAAGTTACTAATATTGGTCCCAGTTTTGGATTCTAATTGAGTCGAAAATATTCCTCTCTAAAATAATTAACATTGGTTAATTTTTCGGGGTAGCTTCCATATAACCTTACATTCCAAATTTCGGTATTTTTAGGGAAGTGTTTCAAACTATTTTGCTGTTATTTTATATTTCGAATCCTGATTGGATAGAAAATCTCCCTACCAAAGATAATAAGTATTAGTGGAAGTTTACCGGTAGCCGCCATATAATGTTACCCACAATTACTCGGTATTTGAGGTGATTGGCCATGTTTTTCAACCCAATTGGCTCTGATTGGATTTTTCAGATTGTGATGGAATGTCAAATCTTTCTACCAAAACTTATGATTATCGGTTTTGGTTTTTGGAGTAACTCCTAAGGCTTTAGCCGCATTTTTCCTCCGATGAGACTGAAATTTGGTATAATTGGTTGTTGAAGCCTAACATACATATATACAGATATCCCCCTTATATGGGTTGAACTCCATTGTCAGTATTTTGAATGCTTTAAACACATTTTCTCATCGAGAAGACTATAATTTGACATTCGGTGACATTGAAAGGAAAAACACATTTTTTCAGAAAATTCTTTATATAGGTTCATGTTTTGATAGCTCCCTATAAAAAGGTCCCAACCCATTTACGGTGCCGAACAATTTTAGAGGCTTTTAATGTAAATGGTTGAAGGCTGACATATATACAGAAACTGATCAATATGTTTTGGCTATTTTATTGCGAAAAATTGTGTACATGGGTCAAAGTTTTGACATATCCATCATAGAAAATTCTGCCGCCATTTGCGATATTCTTATCGAAGTGGTTACAATTTGGAATAGCGCATTCCTCGTGAATAAAAAAGTTCCTTCCATACAACCTAAGTAACTGTAATTTGGAACAACCTTTTTTGTGAGCATGAACTACCTACAACAACTTAGTGCCATAAGGTGGAGTGTAGAATGCACACCACGTGGAGGGTATAAAAAGTTATTAACTTGTTTAGTAGTTTAATGATTTTAACCGCATTATCCCAATATAACGCTGAAGGCCCAATATAAACGTACTTCCCCATTTTCGACTAATTCTAGATTTTCAGGCGAAGTTTTCAGAGTTTGATATTTCTTGTGAAAAATATAGTTGCAAGGTAGGTCAATTTTTTGACATAACTCCCATGTAAAAATATTCGACTCATTTTTGGAATTTTGAAAGATTTTAACCGAATTTTCCCTACGAAGTGGCTGTAATTTTGACATTCAGATTTATTGTGTCAAACATTTCATAAAGCCATCGTTGTGACCCCATAATGGTTTCTGCAACATTTTCCAATTGAAGAGACTGTAATTGGCATTCCGTGTTGAGGGTGGGTATTCGGAGAAAGTTTTCTAGATAGACCCATATTTGACGTATCCTCAATTTAATGGCCCGAGGTTTGCTCTGTTCCCAACCTCCTGTCGGTATGTTGATGTTCACAGCCTCGGTTCATTAACCAATTGCTTTTAAAAGATTATATGCTAAATCCTTATAGAATCATCTATATATGACCAAAGTCGTGTAGGGTATAATATAAAAGCTTCACTTGCCTCCCGTTGATTGCTTCTTAAAAATTCAAGATTAAAAATTCAAATTGAATTTAAATATTATTCCATATGGCATTAATATAGCTTATTATGTTGGCAAATATGACAAGAATTCCCAAAACTCACTTCAGCACAAAAGTTAATCCTGCTGATGCTGTGTGTTTTTCACACATATTTAACATAATTGTATGACATGTCGTCCTCACTGTTTGCTCTTTTCTTAATTGCTATGCCAGTTACGCCTCCAAAATTTCCCGCCATGTTATCTTAGCTCGTTTGGTAAAAAACAACAACAAAATGTATTATCCTGGTGCTATGCTGACACTTTAACCACAAGTGAAAAAGCGTTAAGTTCGGCCGGGCCGAACTTTGGATACCCTCCACCATAGATATACTGTCAGGTACTTGAAATGAAAATAAAGGGGACACACCAAAAAGTGACCTTTCTACAAACTGATTATGTAAACCATAATTTCAGCAATTTTTAATGAATATTTATACCCTAAGCCTTATGGCTAATGAGGGTGTATACACTTTGATACAGTGAAAATCGAAATATTGGTTCTAGACCCCACGTATTTTTGGACCAAATCCATTTCAGAAAATTTTGAATTCATCCAATCTTTGCCTGTATTATTTATTCCAAACTTTGTTCAAGTTCGAAGATGGGAAATATCGATCCACTCCTTCTGGTACGTCCCTTACGTTCTATCCTCCGCAGGTGAAATTATTACAACAGAGTCTTAGAACCAAACTCAAAACGCAGAACAAATCTGATAACTATTTTAATATAAACAAGTGAAAAAGCGTTAAGTTCGGCCGGTAGAGGTAGAGAGATTTGTTACCATATACGACTACAAACTACAAAATTGCAGCAAATTCGGTTGAAAAACGCGCTCAAGAACCCCAAAATACCGAAAATTGCGGGTACCTTATATAGGGGCTATCCGAAAAAATGGACCTATATTTATAATTTTATGTGGAGAGATTTGGTACCTATTAAGAACTCGAAACCCCCAAAATACTGAAAATTGGGAGCTACCGTTATATGGGGACTACCAGAAAAGGTGGGCCTATATTTATAATTTTTTTGTGAGGACATTTAGTACCCAATAAGAAGCCAATGTACCAAATTTCAGTGTTTTCGTTTGAAAAACGCACCCAAGAACCCCAAATTACCGAAAATTGGGGGTACTGTTATATGGGGGGTACGAACTTGACCTGCCTACAGACAAAAGACAACCCTATGCAAAATTTCAGCACCCTATCTCAATTCCTTCAGAAGATCGTGATTACAACAGACGGACGGACATGGCTATATCGTCTTAGAATTTTAGCCTGATCAAGAATATATATACTTTATACTTTATGAATATTTCGATGAGTTACAAACGGAATGACAAAATTAATATACCCTCCATACTATGGTGGAGGGTATAAAAACAAATACAATAAATTATGCCAATATTTGCAGTTCGTGGAAGAATGTAATGGCGAATAAAACATTTGGCGGATGCAATGGTATGTTTTTGTTCTGTGCTTTTTTCGTGTGCGCTGCACCATAAAAAGGCGAGGTAATGGTGGCTTACAATTACATTTGTAAACTATCGGCGTTCTATTTGAAATTGTTGTCGTATTGAACTCAGCAGAGAAGAAAAAAATATTTCGGAGATAATAATTGATACTACACATTCTCCATTGGCTTTATACCAGTTCTATTCGGAGTCTTTACGACATTTTGTTCTCTATAAGGACTTGATGTTTGAAGCCATAAATTCTCCTAAATTTCTCGCCCTCTCTATAGGTATTTGAGTTCACGAAGTGTATCTGCGATTCGACCATGTCGTTCGCACATTTTTCGGAGCACACCATCCATTCAACATATGGGATTTGGTCACATTTCCTTGGAGAATTTTTTTCTCGAACTTTATCGCCATATTTTAGCTTACATATGAACGGTTTCTATTTTTGCATGTTCGTGTGCACACACACATATTTCTGACACTCACCCACATGAAGTGGAAAAAAACATCAAACAATGAACAAAACAAACAACTTTTTCTATTTGTAACGCAAATGTATGTACCCATGCAAATGTACGAAACACTTTTACAATCACGCATACACAGATATAAAACAAAATTGCTGGCACCAAAAAAATAAATTGTAGGAATACAAATAAACAGAAAAAATCTTAGAGAAAAGGAAAAACAACCCACATCTGTCACAAAATAACACTTTCATACGGTATACGAAGGAATGCACAGGATTTGGTGGTTGTGTGTGCGTGAGTTCTTTGAAGTCTGTATGGATTGATAATTCTCCCTAAATGTATGCAACATATATAATTTAAAAAGGAGAAAGTTAATTTTTTCTAACATAGAAACCAAGGAACCAAAAGAGAATCATCCAACAAACAGGTGTCTCTATGTGTGTGTTGTGTTCAAATATTCACACATACTGACACCCTGACATCCTTCACATGAAGTGAAGTTGTAAACAAACAACATTTATGAATAGGATGCGAAACTTTCTTCTTTTGAAATACCTTTACCAATTTTTAATGTGAGAATATTATGTAGATTTGCACAGACAGAAATATGTATTGCCACAGCAATTATTTCTGCCTGAAACCCTTCGTCAACAGAAAAATGTGTAAATCCTTATGGTATGACAATTTGAGGGGTAAATAGATAGCATATCACACATAAATTTAATCATTAACGGTTTATATTTATCGCCTGCTTTTTGCAGCCATTGTTGAAAGGACAATTCCCATCCGTCCTTCAAAATACCAAAAAAATAAGTAATAACATCGTTAAGTTTGGCCGAACTTCTTATACCCTTCACTATGAAGTGGACATTTAAAATATCAGTAATCTACCGGGACCTTTTTATACCCTCCACCACGAAGTGGTCATTTCAAATACCAGTAGTGGCGGGCTAAGCTATGGCAAACCCAATACGAATAGGTTGGAATAATTCAACCTCATGAAAATAAAATAAGAAATGGAAGGGAGATTTGCACCTTTATATCGGAGCTATGTTAAAAAGTAGACCGATATCGTGAATTTTTGTGGGGAGGGTTATCCTTTTCGTGGTTTCTAAAGTAAACGTATGAAATAATTGTTCATGATATATAATTTTTATAACATTCACCATACTGTTACACAGGGTATTACCTCTTTGTGCATATGTGTTTAACAGACAAAAGCAATCGAGATGGACCCATAGTTCCTTTTGAGAATATGCAGAGAATCACTTTCTTAGCCGATGTCCGTGTATGTCCGTCCTTCCGTATTAATTGTTAACACAGTACAGGCCGCATTTACGATCCGAATTTGATGAAATTTGCCCGAGATCTCTTATTTGGCTCATGTGAAAAATAGATTCGGATTTAGATATAGCTCCAAACTCCTCATGTTTGTCAGATTGACATGACATTTTGCACAACTTATGAAATTAATTCTAGAGTGATATTATTGCGTTTTGTTGACTTATATATTTTCCGACTTCATGTTAACTTTCCACGAAATATTTAATTTTGTTATTTTAAAAATGTCAGTTACATCTTCTAAACGAATGGCATATCCAGACAATAATCAAAAGTATTTCCTAAAATTGTTATTTTGAAGATTTTAGACGCATTTTCCATAAAAGTGGTTATAAATAGGAATTCTGCGGTTTCAAAAGCTGACATACATATATGCCGAAATTGATCGATATATATATTTATATTTAGACATAGTCCAACTATAAAGGTCCGAAATTTTAAATCACATTTTCCCACAGAAGTCCCGTTTGTAGGGTGAACCAGTAAGAAAAGTTCAAAAATCGGACGGGGCCGACTATATATGATACCCTTCACTACTTTGTGTGCATACAAGAGATGCTAATATATACAATATCCTGTAGATAGAACAGACATATCTTCTTTAGATGATGAAAATGCAATCGCGCGAAATTAAATGTGTGATCTACATAGATACAAAAAACCCCATACAGATATATCTAAATTTGACAGATATATCTAAATCTGACAGATATATCTAAATCTGAACCGATTTCCTACAAAACGTCGTAAACATTAATATGAACCTATTACAATACACTGCAAATCTCATCTCAATCGAAAAAATATTAGGAGTTTCGTGCACCATTCATATATATGTGGGAAATATATATACATTTTAACCGATTTCTACGACACTTGCAAGAGATTAATTTATATTATGTTCATTAAATTGTACAAAATTTTGTGTTAATCGGATAAAATTTACACACATTATTTTAAACTCAATTCAGCACGCTATGCCAAATTTCGTGCAAATCGAAGGATATATAGGAAGTTTGGTGCGCCATTTATATAAAATCGGAAGAAAATATATATGGGAGCTATATGTAAATCGTAGGGTTCGGGCCTAGAGATGGTATTTACCGGGTAAATACCCAAGGGGTGGGTAAATACCGGGTAAGTACCCATTTGCCGGTATTTATTTGGGTATTTACTATATTGACTCGGTAATACAACATCTTACACCCTATTTCTGGGTTTCTGTTATCAAATCGATTTAGAATTGATAGTTTTACTATACTTTAAAAGGTGGGTAAATACTTAGGTAAATACCCGAGTTTTTACCTAAAAATTGGGTATAAACTCATTAACTGCCGAACCACTTGACATTATGTATATAGGTCCACGTTTACTGGTAGCCCCCATACAAAGGTACCCCTATTTTGAGTATTTACCCAAAAATTGGGTATAAACTCATTAACTGCCGAACCACTTGACATAGGCGGCCAAAATTTTGCATACATGTTTCTAATGTCAAAGCAAATATAGAAATTCAAAATGGGGTCCCTGGGTCCACGGTTTGATATAGCCCCCATATAACCGTATCTCCCATTTAAGGTATTTTTTGTCTATTAGACACATTTTACAACCAAATTGGCTGTAATTTGGCACAGAGTGTTCTTTTTGGGTACCAAATGTCCATGCAAAAATTTATGTATGTAGATCCATCTTTACTGGTAGCCCCCATACAAAGGTACCCCTTTTTTGAGTATTTACCCAAACATTGGATATAAACTCATTAACTGCCGAACCACTTGACATAGGCGGCCAAAATTTTGCATACGTATGTTTAATGTCAAAGCAAGTATAGAAATCCAAAATGGGGCCCTGGGTCCAAGTTTTGATATAGCCCCCATATAACCGTACCTCCCTATTTTAGGTAATTTTTATGTATTAGCCAATTTGATTGGCTGGAATTTGGCTCAGAGAGTTCTCTATGAGTACCAATTGTCTACGCTGGTCAATATTTTCTGTCCTATATAACGGTCCTGATTTTGGGTGTTTATATATATTTATAAACTCTTTAACGGCCGAACCACTTGACGTGAGTTTTGAAGATCCCATTCTCCATACAGGAAGTAATGTTGATATTTGAACCATTTGTGTCAAAAACCACATTTCGAGTGAATATGTTGTGCAAAAAGAGATCTCACTATGGCAAATTATAACCAATTTGATCGTAAAATGTGTCTAATAGACAAAAAGTGCCTTAAATTGGTTCGTCAGTTAATGAGTTTATACCCAATTTTTGGGTAAATACTCAAAATAGGGGTACCTTTGTATGGGGGCTACCAGTAAACGTGGACCTATATACATACAATTTTGCATGGTCATTAGGTACCGAAAAAGAACACTCTGTGCCAAATTACAGCCAATTTGGTTGTAAAATGTGTCTAATAGACAAAAAAATACCTTAAATCGGGAGATACGGTTATAGGGGGGCTATATCAAAACTTGGACCCAGGGATCCCATTTTGAATTTCTATATTTGCTTTGACATTAGAAACATATATGCAAAATGTTGGCCGCCTATGTCAAGTGGTTCGGCAGTTAATGAGTTTACACCCAATACTTGGGTAAATACTCAAAATAGGGGTACCTTTGTATGGGGCCTACCAGTAAACGTGGACCTACATACATACAATTTTGCATGGTCATTAGGTACCGAAAAAGAACACTCTGTGCCAAATTACAGCCAATTTGGTTGTAAAATGTGTCTAATAGACAAAAAAATACCTTAAATCGGGAGATACGGTTATATGGGGGCTATATCAAAACTTGGACCCATGTTGGATTTCTATATTTGCTTTGACATTAGAAACATGTGTGCAAAATTTTGGCCGCCTATGTCAAGTGGTTCGGCAGTTAATGAGTTTATACCCAATTTTTGGGTAAAAACTCGGGTATTTACCCAAGTATTTACCCACGTCTTTAAAGTATCGTAAAACTATCCATTCTAAATAGATTTGATAACAGAAACCCGGAAATAGGGTGTAAGATGTTGTATTACCGAGTCAATATAGTAAATACCCAAATAAATACCCGCAAATGGGTATTTACCCTATTCGGGCCCAATAGATTAGCTGTAACAAATTTCATCCATTTCGGATCATAAATTCGACCTGAGTTTTTTACAATTTAACTTGGACAGACAGGCGGACATAATACCCCGTACCACAGTGTGGTGAAAGTATTCTTCTAAATTATATATATATATATATATATATATATTCTAAAGAGAAACTAAGTAAACTATTCAAGTATAAACTAGTATAAACATCGATAATTTCACAATTATTAAAAGCTTAAATATGTAGGATGTTTTATGTAGGACTTGTTTTATATAGGACCTAGTTTTTATGTCGATATCATAAAAAAGGTGGTTATATGGGGACTACCCCTAAAATGGGGTGAATATTAATAATTTTTGGTAGGGAGATTTGTTACCATATACGACTACAAAATACCAAATTACAGAAAATTCGGTTGGAAAACGCTCTCAAGAACCCCAAAATACCGAAAATTAGGGGGGTACCCTTATATGGGGACTATCAGAAAAAGTGGACCGATGTTTATAATGTTTAGTTAAGATAGATTTATAGCCTAGACAGACGACAGCCTTAATTTGCATTAACAGCCATAACTCAAATTAACTTGAACATTATCCTCAATTTTTTGTGTTGTTAATGAACAAAATCAAACTGAATTTATACTGAATTAGGCAATTTCAATATGGCAATGCTGTCGAAAATTAATTGTTTCTTGTCAAATTTATTTATATTTATGAAAATAAAAATAAGAAATGAAGTCAAATTTCAACCATTTTGTAAATTGGGAGCTGTTTTGCTAAGATCATAGTAGCTACTCCTCCTTTATGTCATGTATCTGTTTCCTAAAGATGTAATACCGAAAAATCTCGAAACAAATGTAAAAAATGTTCATCCTACACACAGACAAACAATTGTTTTGAAGCAAAAAACTGTTTCGTAAATGCAGAAACTCTCGTCTGTCAGGGGTAAATATTAATTCAAATTAAGAAATTTTTAATGCAAATTAAGGCTGTCGTCTGTCTAGGCTATTAGATTTAGTTAAAATACCGAAGATTTGGGCGTATCCTTCTATGGGGGCTATCCGAAAAAATATACCTATATTTATAATTTTTGATGTGGAGATTTGCTACCTAATAAGAACTATAATTAACAAATTTCAGCGAATTCGGTTGAAAAACACACTCCAGAACTTCAAAATACAGAAAATTGGAGGTACCGTTATATGGGTGCTATCAGAAAAAGTGAACCGATTTTTCTAATTGTTTGTGTTGATTTTTGACACTAAATAAGAACCCAATGTACCAAATTTCAGCGAATTCGGTTGAAAAACGCGCTCAAAGCCCCCAAAATAACTTTTATAATTTTTTGTGTAGATATTTGGCACTAAATAAGAACCCAATGTACCAAATTTCAGCGAGTTCGGTTGAAAAACACGCTCAAGATACCCAAAATACCGAAAAAGGGGCTGTACCCTTATATGGGGGCTATCAGAAAAAGTGAACCGATGTTTATAATTATTTGTGTTGATATTTGACACTAAATAAGAACCCAATGTACCAAATTTCAGCGAATTCGGTAGAAAAACGAGATCAAGAACCTCAAAATACCGAAAATTGGGGGGTACCCTTATATGGGAGCTATGCCTGAACGTGGACCGATATATCCCATCTTTGAACTTAATCTGCCTGCAGACAAAACACGACTCTTTGCAAAATTTTGGCGATCTATCTCCAATCTATCTTAAATCTTCATAGAATTTTACAACAAAAACAAAACTAATATACCCTCCATACTATGGTGGAGGGTATAAAAAGGGGGTTATATGGGGACGACACCAAAAAGGGGGCGAATATTAAAAATTTCTGGTTGGAGGATTTGTTATCATATAGGACTACAAAATACCATATTGCAGCGAATTCGGTTGAGAAACGCGCTCAATATCCCGAAAATACCGAAAATTGGGGGTACTTTTACATGGCTAGATCGTCTTGACCCTGATCAAGATTATATATACTTTATAGGGTCGGAAATGAATATTTCGATGAGTTACAAAGGGAATGACAAAATTAATATACCCTCCATACTATGGTGGAGGGTATAAAAACAATGGTGAAATTCGGAGGGAAACCTTCAAAATACAATCGACGGGGTTCATATACAACCGAAATGACAAATTGCAGCTAGTTGTTCTGATGGAAAAATCGTCAAAAAACCATAAAAACACTAACAATGGAAGGGAATAATGAGTTTATCTCGTTTCTTTTTGCCTGTTACAAATATATGCACAAAGACATACTATCCTGTACCACAGTGTATGTAGGGTATAAATAAATTGATATTTTTATTGTACCAGTGAAAATTCAATACAATTATATATTAGTTGTATTTTTTATGTATTTTTTTCTATTTTCAGAAAACAAAACCACTGCAAACTACTTTTTATTGTACTTTTTCTGTTTTATATGATTTCTTTATTGCCACTGCTATTGTTTCTGTTGATATTGCATTTCATCTACTGGGGATTTTCATCATTGCCGTTGTTGCTGTTGTCATTGCTTTGCTCACTGCAGTGTCACAGCCGATGGCGTACTCACATCTTGTGCTGTTATTTTATATCGCTCAACTATTCTTAATTGTTTTATTCATTGCTTATAGGAAAGCGCTGCTGCTACTGCGTACACATTGACCCCAAACGCATTTTTCGTTTACACACTGTTGTGTCCATTCAACACACGCAAACACACCCTCACAATCTGTAAAGAAGAAAAAGAAAACAAAACAACTTGTGGAAATTGAGAGAAATATTTTTTGCAAGTGAGCTGACAAACATTTGTTTTAGATGTAGACAAATGTATTTGAACAGCTGTGGAAGGAAACGATTGAGACTAAAACCAGTAAGGGAAGAACAAACGAGAGAGATTATACAATCCATATACTAAAATAAAAAGGGCCTCATGCCCTGCTCATCCAACCAATATCGTGTTGAAACTGCACCACTTTGGTTATATACAAGACATGCTCCCAAAACCAACCAAAACTAACAAAGTTTTCTCTCTAACATTTTGGATGCAAGTATACGAATATTATCCGATTTCCGACTTCAATCCATCCATTCACAAGGCATTTGGCAATATATACAAAACTCGATGTCAATTGGATTACTTAAAGAAGATAAGAATAAAATTATGTATCAGAGCTGTTGGTAAACCTGAAACTATATCTACATTTCAACGAAATTTAGCACATATCATTCTAGCCGCAATTTAATAAGCTGTGCACAATTTCCTGTAAATCGCATGAAATATAAGGGCTTTGATTTTCCATTTACATTTAGTGTGCTGTGCAAAATTTTGTCATAATAAGACAAACTTTGTGAGTTTGGTTCACCATGTACCCCAAATCGGGCGAAAATACATATTAAATAAAAACTCCGTAAACATCCACACCCACAAGTGGAATGCTCTTAGCACTGCATCCATTATGACTTTAAATACTAGGCTCTCCTATCCTTCACTTGCAACCTATATCCTTCTACAATAGTGCGAATACATTGAAACAATTATAACCTCTGGCATCAATTTAAAACGTACAATCTTTAGCAATATTGCAATTCTCGAATAAACCAAAGGAGAATCTACTATGAATATAAATCTCAAGAAAAGAAAAACAAAAACTATTGCGAAATACTATGACAATAGAAATCTGTGTATGTATTGTGCACAGTCGTTTCGTTCGTAAAACGTATTTGTGTTAGAGGATACTCCATGTTAAGAGGATAATGGTGTTATACACTTGATATGATAGATTTTTAGTTTTATATATCGAAGAATGGATGTTGTTCGGTTAAGTGAACACTCACATAGTTTTACCACTACATTGGTAAGCGACATTTGTCGTTGTAAGCGACTAATGTCGTACATGTACGTGTCTCTCTACCGCAACGGATATTACAAAAGTTTAGCAAATATTTATACCCTTCACCACACTGTGGTACAGGGTATTATGTCTTTGTGCACATGTTTGTAACAGGCAAAAATAATCGAGATAGACCCATGGTTCCTTTTGAGAATATGCATAGAATCACTTTCTAAGTCGATTTATGCATGTCCGTCCGTCCGTCCGTCTGTCTGTCCATGTTAAATTGTAAACAAAGTACAGGTCGCATTTATGATCCGAATTGGATGAAATTTGGCACAGGTCTCTTATTCGGCCCAAGGACGAACCCTATTGAAATTGGGAAAAATCGGTTCAGATTTAGATATAGCTCCCATATATATATTTAACCGATTTAATGTAAACAGTCCCTATATATCTTTCGATTTGCACGAAATAAAGCACAGCCTAATCATTTAGTTCTAGAATGATGTCTGCCAAGTTTCGTGAAAATCGGTTCAGATTTAGATATAGCTCTCATATATAGTTTCGTCCGATTTCATGTAAATGGTGCCCCAAAGTCCCTATATATATTTTGATTTGCACGAAATTTGGCATAACGTACTGAATTAAGCCTAGAGTGAAGTCTGCCAAGTTTCGAGAAAATCGGTCCAGATATAGATATAGCTCCCATATATAGTTTCGTCCGATTTCATGTAAATGGTGCCTCAAAGTTCCTATATATCTTTCGATTTGCACGAAATTTGGCGTAACGTACTGGATTGAGCCTAGAATTATGTCTGCCCAGTTTCGAGAAAGTCGGTCCAGATTCAGATATAGATCCCATATATAGTTTCGTCCGATTTCATGTAAATGGTGCCCCAGAGTCCCTATATATCTTTCGATTTGCACGAAATTTGGCATAACGTACTGAATTGAGCCTAGAATGATGTCTGCCAGTTTCGAGAAAATAAGTCCAGATTTAGATACAGCTTCCATATATATAGTTTCGTCCGATTTTATGTAAATGGTGCACAAAAGTCCCTATATATCTTTCGATTTGCACGAAATTTGGCATAACGTACTGAATTGAGCCTAGAGTGATGTCTGCCTTGTTTCGTGAAAATCGGTCCAGATTTAGATATAGCTCCCTATTATTATAGATTGATTTTAAGTAATTGACGCACCAAGGAATCAATAGGAACAAAACGTTCTGAAATTAACCTGTGACAAGTTTTTTTGAAATCGCTTAATATTTGGATAGAGCTTCCATATATATTATCGCCCGATTTCAAGTAAATTGGGCATCAAACTCCTCATGTTAGTTAGTTTGACATCAAATGTTGCACAACGTACAAAATTGAGCATAGAATTATGTAGTTGCGTTTTCTAGAAGTACAGACATAGCCCAACGGATGACCTATTTATATTTGTTTGAAGTCGATTTACATACTTTATGGATAGATCTAGGTAGATTCACATTTAGATAAACATCACATATTTTATGTCATCCAATTTCATGTAAATAGTCCTGTGTAATATACCCTTAGTGGTGAAGGGT